>NW_020291684.1:27096-253107 GCF_003184785.1 Aspergillus japonicus CBS 114.51
ACCTGTGATCCACTACTCTTCTTCTATTACCTTTCCCCTTTTAATATTTTACTCTTAATACTATCTCTCTCTCTTTATCTTTCTTTCTGTAATCCATGTAGTCTATGGAGCCCCAAGTCACCAAGCCGCTGATGCCAATTGCAAAGCCCTTGTGCACCTATCTGGTATGCTAAGAGGAATTGAGCCACCTCAAATCCTGAGACTGTACAGGCCAGGAACCGAAACGCGTCAGCTCTGGTCCAATGCCGAACCTGACATGGCAGAGCATATAGCCGAATCCGAAGACTCCAGCAAAACGCCTCAGATCTACCTGATGATGCTTGAAGTCGCTCAGCAAATGATGACAGCGAGCAAGAAGCGCTCTCACAGTCTACCGGAACATTCGCTTGAGCATCTAGTTATCGAGGAGATTTATCATGCGGAGGCTGAAGGGCGTATACTTCTAGGAAACTATCCTTCAGAGGATCAGACCAAACTATCCAAAGGACAAATCTCCTTCAGCGAGGCCAAAACATTGCTGGATCCTGAGGTAGACATGTTTGGTGAACTTCGAGAACACCTGGCACACATGAAGCAACAGCGACTTTCTGAATGGGAAAAAAAGGAGAAGTCTCGGGCTTTCGTGGCTTTTCGACACGTTGCAAACTATGTAGTCAGCCGGAGCAAAATCCTCGTGTCAACAAACAACAACATGGCATCATCCTTTTGTGCCCAGAACTTCGGTCAAGAGGCCAAGGCGATCATCCTCATCCGCGATGAAGACCCGAAAGAACTCGAGGTGAACGGAATCATTCCCTTGACGAAATGTGGGTTTTCGGACAAGATCAAGGGAATCGTACTTGCTGGTGACATCGCCCAGCTCAAGCCAACGGTGATCTCTGCAAAAGAGACTCCCAGCTGGAACGAATTCAGCCAGCAGTTAGAAACCTCGCTGGTCGCCAGGCTGCTTCGTGCGAACCACCCCATCCAGCAGCTTACTGCTCAGCGACGGTTCCGACCAACCTTCAGCGAGTTCTTGAACATGCGTATCTATCAGCAATCACTGAAATCAAGCCTTGTTACAAAAGAGCTCAAGGTCAAATCCGGCTGGGATGATGCAGTACGTTCACTATTTCCCGAAATCAGTCAATCGTTCGACACAGGACATTTCGTTTTGAGTCTCACTGGCTCTTCCTGCCATATCGAGCAGGCAACCAAGTCGAGATTCAACATGGTACATGCGCAAGCTGTCATAACTCTTCTCATCGAGAACCACCTTAAGGACGGTTATAAAGGCGAGGATATGGTGATCGTCACGCCTTACACGGCACAAAGAATCCTCTATAGGACGGCACTTTTCCACCTTCGTGAACAACTACCCTTGAGCCATCAACCACAGATCGAAACGATCGATTCCATTCAGGGCGGAGAATCTAAGCTTGTGATCGTGGACTTTGTGATTTCGCAGGCTGATACGCGAGCCGATTTGGGATTTCTCGATGACCACAGATGTAATGTTGCGCATTCTCGCATGCGAGAAGTGCTAGTCACAGTGGCTCCCATGCATCTCGCAGATAGTCCCTTCGCAAAGACACCATTCCAGCGCCAAAATTCTTATGGTGAGGTGGTTTCATCTAAGTCGCCGTACCTAGTCGAATACGTGTCCTGGGCATCGAGTAATAAGAAGGTTATTGTACTCGACGCTATGCCAAGTAAGTGCCCCCTTCTGAAGAGACATGTGCTGATTTCACTGTTTACTGACATTGGATACTTTATTTAGAAGCTATTCCGTTCTCGCTGTTCCATGATTTCGGTCAAACGTCCACTTTTGCAGACAATGACGCTGAGGCAAACGATACCACTGCTGCAGAAATGACCGCCGAGCCAGGAAATACTACAAAGGCTGACAAGACCGCCGAGGCGGATAACAACGGCGAAATGAGTTGGGGTGACAACGATGCGTCGAAACCTTGGGAGGGGGAGATTGTCGAATGGGGAGACGAGGGCTACAATTCCAAAATCCCTAAGCCGGAAGGTTTCGATGACTCCGATGAAGCTGACGATAACCAAAGTGCAGGCTGGGGTGGCCCTTGGTAAAGGAAGGGCGTGTGATACACCGTTAAACAATGTTGCGGTTTTTTTCTAGAACAATCCTAAGTGCATAACTTGAATTTGACTTTTTCATATCTGTGACATCTGATTCTGAATCCAAGGTTCCGAAGGTTCTTCTTTGCTCTCGTCCCAAGGTCATACTTACCGTTCTTCTTTCACTTCCGAGCCTGACACCTTGATGACACAATTTCGAAAATCTTTAAAACCCCACGCTCCTGCCCTACCGCGCTCCTGCTCGCAATCATTTTTCTCATCGCTCCTACCGCAGGAATTTGCTTCATCGTTCAACCCTTTCAGTTCCCTTTGCTTGCAACTACCTTGCCTCCATCATGTCACCACCTCCAACCATGTCTACTATTACAACTTTACAGGCTTCCCCGACTGGGATGCGCATGATCATACCGAAATCCACAGAAGAAGACAAGCGCCTCGACAAAGTCATATCAGAAGTCGTTTCTTTTATTCAAACTGACTTATGCGAGGTGGACAAATTGACGCTCTGCACCGGCCTTGACATCGAGGACTCGCCGAGGTTGATCCAAGTGCTAGATACCTATCGGGTTCGATACTTCTACAGCGGCAGCATTTTGGTGATTATGGGAGAATGCCCATTGAACTCTATCATTGATACTCTCGTGTTGAACATTCTCGACCAGCGTTCAACGATCCTACCGCGCGAATTGTGTCCCTATTCCTCAAGCCACAAAATGAGTGTTCGCTGCAGCGGAATCATCAAAGGAAAAGGAATCAAGCAGCAGCTGCAAACCAAAATACCTGATGCCACAATCACCTTTCGTAACCCTGGTCGTCATATGCTCTATAGCACAATCATAATGGAAGTCGGATTTTCAGAATCGCGAGAAGATCTTAACCGAGATATGCTCCAATACTTTGAGCATTATCAGCCTGCGCAACTTGTTGTTCTACTTAAGATCAAGGAAGACATGAATTCCCGCACCTCACGCACAGATCCAGGTTTTCGAGACCGCGCTGCTAGACTTCTCTTGCGCTTCGGCAACGACCTGGGGAAACAAAAACATGCCGCATACTTGGAGAATAGCGCTCATGATGCGTCTGCCACGCCCGAGCCTTATGAGGAAACTGTCCTCCTAGACCAAATCGAAGTTGAAGATTGGATCGGCAGCGTTGAAGCCGACATCGAGGTTTGGGAATTGATTCACTCTGAGCCACGACTACGCGGCAGCCGTACTGTAAGTTGTTCTAGGTACCTGCAGTAAAAGTGGGGACAACTAATCCTGAATATTCCTCAACAGCGCCTATTTCCCACCCCTGACCGAAATTCCGTACCGTACATCTATGCTGGAGACATGATACCTTTGGCACTACATGATAGCTTCCCAAATCTTGATGTGTCTCAAAGACTCGCTATCGATACGGATCTACTCTGTGGGGAGATGGCAGCGCTTATTCCGCATTTTGCTTGTTGGCGTGCCATCAAATTTTTCAGCCCGAAGGACGAAGAAGAGGATATGGACTTTAGTCCGGATGACGAATGACGAAAAAGATGAGGAACAGTGATGCTATTCTTCTTCCACCAAAAAAAAAAAAAAACAGCTTGACCGCATCGGCAACGGTTTCTCTTAGCTTGCATCTATACCTTAACGTTACCTGTTACTAGTAGTCTTTTCTTTAATTCAACAAGTTGCTTTACCGCTGGTACGAACTTGAAAGAAGACTGATCTCAGGTAGAAGTCAAAACGTGTAACCTTGTCATGGACGAACATGGTGCATGGGGTCCAATTTGTCCCAACTTGGTACGGAGACTGTGCCTAAAGTGCCCAGTGCTCTATAGAATACTCCCCACCTGGGGCAGGGCCGACCGAAAGCGGTGAAGTTCCCCCCTTCCCATCGACCACCACAGCCAAACCATGGATCCTCTTCCTCCGCAGCGCTAAGACGGTAAGGTAAGGTACCTCGTAGGCTGTAGACTAGCTGCCCGGCGGGCGGTGGGCCTCTTAACTATTCTCCTCTTCTTTGTCGCCGTCGTCGACTACCTAAGTCTAGTTCACTGTCTAAACTAACTAATTAGTCTCCATCGCCCCTCTCTCCTAAAGCTGCTGGCTGCTTAAATCTTTCAGCTTCAGCTTCTCCGACCTCGTCCTTCGTCCTCTTCTACTCCTCCGCCTCCTTTCTCGTTTTGTTGAACTCCCTCGTCGCTTCAATGCTTCAAGTACCTGTTCGGGAGCACTCCAACGTGGCCTCCACCAAGGCCGTGATCTTGGTAGGCGGCATTGGAAATCTGTCTCCTATCACCCAGCTCACTACTGACATCGCTACTCGATTTTAGGTCGGTGGCCCGTCCAGAGGAACTCGTTTCAGGCCTCTGTCTCTCGATGTGCCCAAGGTCGGTTGCTGCCCCTCCGTCCTTGAAACTATTCCCCTCCAACCCCTCCCTCCCGCTTGCGGAGTGCATCCCCCTTCCCCGGCGCCTACGCACAGTTGCTCACCATTCGGTCTACCACACAGCCCTTATTCGAAGTCGCCGGACACCCTATTATCCACCACTGCTTGAAGGCTCTTGCGAAGATCCCCGATATTCGAGAAGTTATTCTAGTCGGTTACTATGACGAAACAGTCTTCCGTGACTTCATCAAGGACTCCGCCAAGGAGTTCCCTCAGTTTAAGATCCAGTATCTGCGCGAATACACGGCTCTCGGTACTGCCGGTGGTCTCTACCACTTCCGCGATGCCATTCTCAAGGGAAAGCCCGAGCGCTTCTTTGTCCTAAACGCCGATGTCTGCTGCTCATTCCCGCTCGGTGAGATGCTCAAGCTGTTCGAGGAGAAGGATGCGGAGGCCGTCATTCTCGGCACCCGGGTCAATAACGATGCTGCCACCAACTTCGGTTGCATTGTGTCCGACTCGCACACCAAGCGCGTGCTGCACTACGTTGAGAAGCCCGAGTCGCACATCTCCAACCTCATCAACTGTGGTGTCTACCTCTTCGCCACTGAATGCATCTTCCCCTCGATCCGCAGCGCCATCAAGCGTCGCACCACCCGGCCCCGCCTGCTCTCATACCCTTCGTCCGAGAACCTGGAATCCTCGTTTGTCGCGGCTGAGGACGACGCTGAGAAGACCGAAGTCCTCCGTCTTGAACAAGACATCCTGTCCGACCTGGCTGACAGCAACCGCTTCTTCGTCCACGAGACCAAGGACTTCTGGCGCCAGATCAAAACTGCCGGCTCCGCGGTGCCCGCCAATGCTTTGTACCTCCAGAAGGCTTTCCAGGCTCAGTCCGAAGAGCTCACCCCCCCTTCGGCCTCCATCGTGCCCCCAGTTTACATCCACCCCTCCGCCACCGTCGACCCCACCGCCAAGCTCGGCCCCAACGTCTCCATCGGACCTCGCGTCGTCGTGGGCGCTGGTGCTCGTATCAAGGATTCGATTGTGCTGGAAGATGCCGAGATCAAGCACGACGCCTGTGTGCTGCACTCGATCATCGGCTGGAGCGGTCGCGTTGGCGCCTGGGCCCGTGTGGAGGGTACGCCAGTCCCGATGGCCAGTCACTCAACCAGCATCATCAAGCACGGCGTGAAGGTCCAGAGCATCACCATCCTGGGTAAAGAGTGCGCTGTGGGCGATGAGGTGCGCGTCCAGAATTGTGTCTGTCTGCCTTACAAGGAATTGAAGCGCGTACGTATCCTCCTCTCCCTCCCTCCCCCTCTCTCGACTTCTTAACGTGAGCGCAATCTAACTCAACTCTGCAGGACGTCGCCAACGAAGTTATCATGTAGAAAGTCAAACCCTGCGTTTGAAAATCTGGAACGGAACGTGTGAACGGATTTTGTCTCAGATGCTTTTTATGAAGTGCTTCCCCTATCGCTGACCTGCTCTTCTTGGTTACTTGATTATTGATCGATTGATTTCTTTTGCCCGGCCTTCGACTGCGGACTTCTTATCTCGCTTCAGCAAATTCTTTAGAGCTAGTGTTCATGCTTAGAATGAACAGGGCATGGGTATGGGTTGTATGCCCGCCGCAGAAAAATTACAAATTAATAACTTAATACGGTTTCAACTTGCGGGTCCGTGTTTAGATTGTGAAAGAAAAGGCAAACATGTGGATAAATGCATTGGGGTAAGTGAATGGGCCGAAAGAAACACGGGAAAATGTTCCTAGAAAACGCCGACCTGAAGAAAAGCTCTATCCAAGGTCATCGACACCAAATCATCCTGTACAGTGCTCAGTAAGAACGACGTTACGGCATACACGATGAGATGGACACGTGCGCTAATGTATTCTAACCAGACGCCGTGAGTCACGACAACTGATCCCGAGCCATTTTGAGTGGTTCAAAATGTTCAATTCGAAGAATAGATCATGTACAGTGCAAGATCGTAACGCATCAAATCCATAATATAACAGTGTAAGACCCTTCAAGAAGCGCTTCGCCGGATAAAGAATCCTTCCAATTCCAGCGAGCGCATTCTTTCAAGGACACGAGGTCGTAATGCCACAGGAGGCCAACGAATCACAATAGTCATCTAGCGATACGCCCCGGCATCATACCCCGTCTGCTCCGCAGGACGGGTATACCCTACGGTGGACGCCGAAGCTCCATACGCGCTGAAGCGCACCCGCGGCATGGGGTGCTGCGCCCCGAGATCTCCCGCCGCCGCCGCGTCGCCGTACTGCTCCACCTCGTGAGCGTGGTCGTGCTCCGCTGCGGCGCCGGCATGACTTCCCAGCCCGCCATACGACGGGGGCGGGGACATATACTGGCCGGGCATGTTGGTCGGTGGTGCATCGTGATAGGCCTCCTGTCCGGCAGAGTACCCATAGGGGCCCTGCTGCGCGGGGTGTGGCTGGGCGTACATGTCGTCCGGGTGGTAGGGCCCCACGCCGCCGGACATGACGCTGCTCCCGCGGTTGTGCATCTTGTAGTCGTTGAGGGCGGCGTTGCTGGCCATCGGGTCGTATTCGCCCAGGCGGGTCTGCCGCCTGCGGACGATCACATCGAGGACGACGGCGGCGATGTGGGCGGCGGTCGCGACGATGGTGAACGCGAAGAGCGCCTTGTAGATGCGGCACACGTTGATGCCGGTCGAGGTGCCCCAGTAGGTGGTGGTGCAGCTGGTCAGGATGGTGTGCGCGAGACTGTAGCTCAAGAGGCCGAGGGAGATGAGCCAGAGGAGTAGGAGGATGGAGTTGGTGGTTAGGGAGAGGCGTGGGGAGAGGCCGTAGAAGCAGTGGGTCAGGGTCGTGAGAATGTAGTTGAGAAGGGTCAGGACGGTGGCAATTAGGAGCTGTTTTTGTTTCCGGGTTAGTTCGGTGTCTGTGTGTCTGGCTGCGTGAATCCGGGGAAGGAGGCAGTAGGGACTTACGACCAGGAAGGCCCAAGGAAGTTTGTAGCCATGGCTGTGGAGGTTGGTGATGAAGACAGCAAGAATGATGCCTACGATAAAGGTCGAAATAAGACCCGTTGCGCGGATAATGTGGAAGGGTATCGCTGGGTAGTGGGATGGTTTGACTGATGCTGTGGTGCGCATAGTGGGCGATGGTTATCGGAGGAGGTTTCCAACCGCGGTGGGGGTGGTTTATCAGTAATTGTTGAGTTCCGATCGATAAGCAGTAAACAAATGATCAGGCGACAATACTGTGCGAGCGCGACAGGAGAAGATGGTAGAAAGACGGATTCTCTTGAACCTGCAAGAGGGGAGACTTGGATTCAGGTCATGACAAGTCAACAACAAAGTGGAAAAACAAAAAGAGACGAGCGAGAGTGCGAGTGCAAGTGCGAGTGCGAGTGCCAGAAACACAACAATGCAACGCCTCGCTGGGTCGATCACTTTTACACTGCCTGGGCAGGCTCCACAACCACGGCTGTTGCTAAAGAAAGCAGCGGGAAGAGGAGACGATGACGAACCCGGCCGCGTTTGGTCAGTGGAGTACGTATGGTATGGATAGCTGGCATGTGACATCCAGCACGTGTCTCGCTTACTTCATCCAGTTCTAGATGCTCTCTTTCTCTCTCGTCTCTCGTATTGCATCGTACAGTACTACCAGACTGACTGACTGACACCATCGCTGCTGATTAATTCCCTAAACCTTCGCACATACCTACAACCTACAACACTCCCTATAAAACCAGCCATGGCCTCAGACTCAGCAATGGTGTCCTCTTTTCTTTTAGCTAACCTATCTATTGGCAACCAACATTAAACAATATGACCTCCATACTTGCAGGTTCCATGCCCTGGCATGAGGGTGAGCAGAAAATGCACAATCTGCTTCACGTTCCCCCACGAGACAACCCCACAGTTCCAAGTCTAACCTATAATGCTGGCTATCTACTGCCCCGCGCTCCACTTTTGGCTATTGGGACGATTGATTCGGAAGGACGCCCCTGGACAAGCATCTGGGGCGGCGAGAAAGGATTCGCTAGATCTACTTCGCAAACCACGGTCGAACTGACTACACCTGTCGACAGGAGACATGACCCCGTCGCTGAAATCCTGCTGGGCCCACCGGAAGGCGACTTGGCCGATTCCACGCGCGGCGGGAAACTGATGTCTGGATTAGTTTTCGATCTGGGAAATCGTAAGAGAGTGAAGCTTCACGGCAGGACGATTGCGGGGTCGTTGGAAAGTCTCAGCGCAGTGTCAGGTTTGGACCAGGTGGGATTCGCCCACCTGACGTTGCACATCGATGCAAGTCTCGGTGAGTAATACTCCAAAACATCAGGCATGCGACACGGCTAACAAATCAGGAAATTGTCCGAAGTATATGAATAAGAAGCAGATTATCCCTGCCCTTCCAAATCCGAAGCTAGTGTCAAACTCGCCTCAACTGACACCGACGGCTGTAGACCTTCTCAATCGTGCTGACTGCCTGTTTGTCTCCTCGTCTCATGGTACCATTGACATGGACACAAACATCCGTGGAGGGCCTCCTGGATTTGTGCGACTGGTGTCTAACGAGCCACGTGGGGTTGTATTTGCTTATCCAGAATACTCAGGTAATCGACTATACCAGACTCTAGGCAATCTACAGACCAATCCTCGGTCAGGATATGTCTTCCCGGACTTTGAGACGGGAAATGCGCTATATGTTACTGGGGAAGCAAGGATACTGGTAGGCAAAGATGCAGAACGGGTGCTTCCGCGGTCAAATCTAGCAGTCGTGGTCACTGTCACAGCTGCGCGATATGTGGAAAAGTCCCTCTCCTTCCGAGGTATCGCGGGGGAGCCGTCTCCATACAATCCTCCGGTGCGATATCTAGCGACAGAAAAGGTCAGTGCGGCCGATCTGAAGGAAGATAGTTCTATCACAGCAACTCTTATCCGCAAAGAGATTCTCACCCCAGCCATTGCCCGTTTCAGATTCCGCGTCTCCGATCCCGTCAAACTTGGGAAGTGGAGTCCCGGGCAGTACGCGACATTCTCATTCTGGGACGAGCTGAATCTCGGCTACAGCCACATGCGAGATGATGACCCGACTAGCCTCAATGACGACTATGTCAGGACGTTCACTATCTCATCTTATCCTGGCGAGGGCATTTCTGCATCGGAGTTCGAAATAACAGCCAGGAAACACGGTAATGTGACTCGCTATCTTTGGGGGGTGAACGAACGAGCTGGCCTTGAGATCCCCCTCAAAGGGATTGGGGGAGAGTTCCAGATGAAATCAGCGGGAGAGGAGATCTTGCCTTTCATAGCAGGTGGCATCGGGATAACGCCTGTGCTTGCCCAGCTTTCCAGTCTAGATCTGAGTCGGCTACGGCTACTGTGGTCTATATCGATCAGCGACGTGGGTTTGGTGTGGGATACGTTCAAGCGGTTTCCGGCGTTGCCTAGATCGACATCTTTGTTTCTCACCGGGTCTGATCCGGAGGACGAACTTACCAAACGGCCGTATGAGGCCGTCCTCTCCTCTGGAGCACAGATTTCACGACGCAGAATAGGCGCAGAGGATTTGGATCTGTCATTGGCCAGGACATGGTATTTCTGCGGCAGTCCGGCTTTGAAAAGCTCGGTGTTGAAATGGCTCACTGGTAAGAACGTAGTATATGAGGACTTTAACTACTAACGCAGTGGTATTACAGCCAGCTTACTTACGGATTTGATGGTTTGCATTATTTACACATTTCAGACCCTACCTCAGAAACTTTAGCAGTTCGTAGTTCGTAACGTAGCCAGTAAACACCGAGGATTCAGCCCGATCGGATTCTCCGCCCGCCGAGCGGCAACGCGTTATCGGCTGCTGCCTCCGCATCACGTCTCCGCCGCCGCCATTTAACAGGTAACTTATCAAGCTCTTTTCTCCTGCACCCTCAACCTCAACCTCAACAGTCTGCTGCAGAAGCGCTTAAACCCCAACTGCACCGCAGTCTCTATTACTGTTCTCCCCACGAGAACTCCTCTGATTCTATATCCCCCGCGCTCACGCAAACCATCAAAGCCCACCGCACCGCAACACAAAACCCCTCAACCACATTCCCCCGAGCTCCCAGAGGAGCTCCCACAGCTCCCACCATGTCCACCTACGAAGGTACTGTCCCATCCCCTTACTCCCCTTCAACCTCAACCCCAAACCCACCCTCAAACCCTCCAACCAAACTAACACCACCCCCGCAAAAGTGGAACACAACACCACCGACCCATCCTCAACCACCCCCACCACCACCACCACAGGAACAACAACCAGCACCCATCCCCGCCGCCCCGACCTCTCCACCTTCTTCGCCACCCTCTCCGAGATCACCCCGGATGAATCAAGCAGCACCCACCGCCCGCACGCCGTGCCGGTCCCGCGCGACATCAGCGCAGCCTTCTACACGCTCGCCGAAGCGTTGAACGTGATGCGGCGCGACGGCGGCGGCGGGGGCGGGGGCGGGGCCACCATCGCGGCGGCGGCGGCGGGAGGGATCCCCAGCTTCGGGCCGGAGGATACGGACACCAACGGAAATGGCAACGAGCTGCTGACGGAAATGATTGGGTCGTTGTTGCAGTCGGCGGAGCGGCCGCCCAAGGAGGTGGAGGGGGTGAGTGAGGAGTTCTGTGATGGTATGTCGTCTCTCTTTTCCTTTTCTTTTCCGGGGGGGGGGGAGGGATTGTGTTCGAGGGGAGTGGTTCGTGTTTGAAAGAAAAACGGACAGCAGGGGGGGGGTTGGGCTAAGGCTAATGTGCGGCTATTCGTATAGTGCTCGACCGCGTGCCTAAGGCGTCGTTGAACTCGTCGCAGGTCTGTCCGATCTGCAATAACTCGTTCCTGGAGGACCAGTACCCCCTCGTCGTGCGGTTGCCGTGCCATCCGACGCATCTGTTTGATCTGGAGTGCGTGCGGCCGTGGTTGAGGCTGCGGGGAACGTGCCCGCTGGATCGCACGGATTTCGCCAAGCAGGAGAGGGAGAAGGCGGAGGCGCGGCGGAAGCCGGCGGTGGATGATGAGGAGGAGGAGTGGGATGGCATGTATGGTTAGGTTTACAGATAGGTGCTATGATCAATAAAGAGAAGGGCATAGTGTTCCGGAAGCATGCTGTGGAACCGCGAGCTTTACTGTTGAACTTGCATAGAGACGTAGCATTCATGAAGTATTTCTTTTCTAATTCTATCATGTCAGGAAAAATAGCGTGGCTAAGCCATTATCTCAACTCAACTCAGAGCTCCTCTTTGGGTCGAAGAGCCAACTTGCCCGCTTTGTCGATGATAGCCTCCAGGCCACTCCTCTCCAGGACCCCGTTGTCATCCTTGACCACCTCGCGCGCTTCCAATTCCTCGACCATCTTCTGATTTTCGCGGTTGCCTTCCAACAAGAACTTCAAACACATCACTGCATGTTCCTTGATGTAGGGGTTGTGAGCGTCGAAGTTGGTGCAGGACAGGATAGTTTCCACACCGCCATAGCGCCGGATTTGATCCTGGACCTCGGGACACTTCCATACTAAAGACGAGAGAACAAGCACAACCAGCTTCTTCAGGTTGCGCCACTCAAACTCCGACGGATCCTCCGTGATCGGTGGCGACTCTGCTCTTGATCCCGGCCCAGCATCAACGGGATCGGGGTCACCGGGATCGTATGGTCTCTCAACTGCTACCGGTCCGGAGCCCGAGCTGGATTGATGATCCCGGGAAGGGCTGTTGCGTCCTCCCAGAGTAAGAGAACTCAGTTGGCCCTTGGGGATGCTGGCCTCAAGCTCCTTGATTAACGTCACCAGATCATAGACAATCTCCCACTTGACAAGCAGGTTTTTCCAGTCGTTATTCTCGGTCAGCACAGCGAAGAACTCCAAGAACTGGTAGACACCTTCGTAGACCCGCTCCATATCCCATAGGTTCAGCGGGAAGTCCTCTGGTAGAGCCCTTCCGGCGCGGATCTGTCCCTGCAAGTAGATCAAAGCGCACGTCTCAGGAATGATGTTGCCCCGGAAGATGGTGAAGATGTATCGAACGGTAAGGATATCGACTCGGGACAGAGGGGCCGGGCTCTTGGTTGCGGTTTGTTGAGAAGTACCGGTGACTGATGCTGGAGAATACTTGGCTCGGAAGATATGAGTAAGAATCTTGACCACGACTGCCTGCGCAGGAGAAATAATGTCCTTGGGCTGGCCGAAGTCAGAGTATGCGTGCGACATAAGACCGTTCTTTAAGACCGCATCCATGATCTGAACCATCATCTTGAAGTAGAGCTCGTCATCGGGAAGGTCCCAAGCAGCAATGAAGATCAACAACTCTCTCAAAAGGTTGCGACCAGTCTCCTGCGTGAGCAGGATGTGGCATCGCAGAGCCTGCATGTTCCGCGACCCCGTCCTTTCTCCGCCCTTCAACCCGAAGCTGTCAACGATTCCCGCTTGGATAATCATTGGAAGCGCTTCGATTTCCGCAGGCCCTAACACAAGCGGTATATCCGTCAAAAGGCCGCGTTGTTGGTCTCCTGGACGCCCGCGGTAATCGTCGTCATCTTCATCGTCATCTTCCTCTTCCTCCTCCATGCTTCCGTCTGCGACGGCCTCCAGGCTGCGCGAGTCGTCATCACCAACTGTGCCCGCGTCCCCAGTATCGTAGTCCTGATCTCCATCACCACCAATCTGGGAGCTCTCTTGCAGTCGCGCCATTAACTCGTCCTTCGCTTCCTGTAGAGTTTCGGCTGCAGACTGAGCAGACCGGGGCATACTCATATCTTCCTCCATAACAACTGCGTCACCAGCCGAGAGCGCCCCATATTCGCTAAGGTCCGGGAGATCGGTCCAACAAACGCGTGGGAAGCCAGCTGTTAAGCTCCGATCTATCGTCACAATCGCCTTCTTGCGAGGAGGCTCATCTTCTGGCAGGGCGGGCGGGAGGTCCTTGGCTCTGTCCTGGAGATCAGACCACCCATCTACCTTGGCACCGAGAATAGCAGTCAGAGCTGCGCGGATTTCCTTGACTTGCTCCGGGTCTTTGCCCATCTCCTGTATGGCGGTCAAATCGCGCCCGAGCAGCTTCTCCATGTGGTCCTTGATGTTTGCAAGAAGCAGCATGGCCGCCTCCTCTTTGATCGTGGCAGGTTCCCGGGGGAAATTGGAGATCGTCTCCAGAAGCAGGTCCTCCGCAGTCTGATCATAGAGAGCCCGGATTGGGGGGTTGACTATCCGCTCTCCGGTTTTGACAATCGGCGCCATTCCTTCTGGCTGAGCAAAGGCCGGATCAAGCGGCTCTCGGGGCTGAATGATGTTGGAATCTCCCGTAGAATGGTATCCGAAGAGGTCCAGCCACAAAACCATCTTCCGCTGCTCGTTGTGCATGATGAAATTGTGCATGAACTGCAGACACGTAATCAGAAGGCGCTTGTAGAGGTTGACGACTTTCTGCCAGCGCTCCTCGTTCCGGGCGTTTGTTTCCCCGTCAAACCCCCGCGCCGTAACCCTGACACAGGTGTCGACCAGGGCTAGGATTCTCTGATCGAAGCCTTTCTCCGCCGCCATGTTTTGGGCCTTCTTCGTGGTGGCGAGGAGATTGCGGGCGATAGTACACAAGTCATTCAGGCGCTCGATATCCTTGACAAGTGAAAAGTAGTTGTAGGCTATGAGGTTGGAGGAAGAGTGGTCGTAGTTGGCGGTCGGGGGGCTTTTCCAAGCAAACGACTGGGACTCGAGAACAGGGATCGCCTTTGTCAAAACATCTGTGAAGCCTTGCCAGATGTCCGGTGACAGGCCGAGATTATGTCTATTGGAGGGAGCTCAATCAGTCCGCTTGTTGACAACAAGGTCGTTGTGCGGGGAACGGTGGAAGCGTGGAGATGCAAAACGAAATGGGCTTGAAGCAATAGCAGGGGAGGTGATTCGAAAACACACCTGACATCGCTTTCTTGGTGTGTCTTGTAGAGAATCTGCTTGCCCGCAGAGAGCATGTGTTCAAGACGTTTGTCATCAATCATACCCCGGGTCTCATAGTGGCTCAAGGTCCCCGTCAGGATAACCTTTAGCATAAGCTCTGCAGGAGTGCACTTGGGCTTCATCTCCGCTGCTGCCCGGTCAGCCATCTTGGGCGCGAAGTTAAGATTACCGTTGGTTTTGAGCAGCAGCACCTCGCGAGTTGATTGTTGCGGGGAAGAAGTCCAACTCAGTGCGGGCGGAGAAGGAAAGAACTTGGGAATAATTAGAATAACACCCGCTGAGGGGAATTTTTCCGGCTCCGGAACCATCCCGCCGCCGCCGACTGCCTGCCTATTCGGGAAGATTTATGTCCATGAACATCACTACTGAATAGTGTGATAGAGTGTAATCTATATACAACGCCCATACCCCTTCATGACATCTTGGATCGGATAGAGAGCCCAAAAACATGGCGTAAGTTGTCCCAGAACCCCAGGTCATAGATATTCTCCACCTCCCGCATACTATGTACCAAGCTCCACCGCGGGTCAATAGGAGCATCTCGGTCGCTGGGCTGTGAGATTTCGTTCGAATCTGGAGACAACAGGTGTCCTTCCTTGGGCGCCTCCCCATCCGTGAGTGCAAGGACCTGCTCGCTGCCCATGGGCCAGTCTGATGGTGACCCTTGGTATTCTGCGAGCAAGGGCGAGTTGCCATATATCACGTCCTTGGTCGATTTATATACATAGCCATCGGCAACGTCCTCCTTCCAATCCGACCACTTGGAGCTTTCATTTGTGGTCATACCGGCCCAAATCAGATAGGTATGGTATACGAGAAAGGCCCCCGCCAAAGGGGCTGTCATCGTCATCAACAGGGTGGTCGCGCCAATGCGAACATCAGCAGCGATCACCACAGCCCAAATGTTGAAGAAAGTCATCCAGCTCTGTCGCGTGTGTCGCAAAGAATTGTCAGCGGGTACCAGTTTGTCGTAGGTCTGGTATAGCAGAGTGTATCCAAGACATGAGCCATAAGTCAGCATGACGCACAGTGATACTATCAGGGACAGAAAGTAATGATAGTTGTGCAATCCAACGCAGTTCATCAGCCATACACAATGATGGTCGTGTCGGGATACACATGCTTTGCAAGTGCTGCAGTGCTTGCTTCTCGCCGGCTTGAGGAATCGGCATGTACTGCAGCGGTGCCCTGGATGGAAGATGACCCTATCGTAAGGATAGCGTTCCAACTCCTCCGCGTGGTTTTTGGGAGTAATGAAAGACTTGGTGGTTATGCTCGTATATAAGAAATAATAAGGAAGGGCTGCAACGAGCGGTATCCATACATGGTGGGCAGTAGGGATCCTGGCCCAAGCGGCGGGAATAAACATGCACTGGCCTGCTACCAGCAGTGAGGCAAAGAATATCTAGGTTCAGTCAGCAGGGAGGCGAGCTTGACTACGGATTCATGAGACAAACAAGAACAAGCGGATGATTCTCATTGAGAATATAGTTACCGGCCTGACTGCAGCAAGAGAAAAGACGGCCACTAAACAGTAGCTCATCGATTCTTGCAAATCCTCTAGGGACGTGTATCCAAAGAACTCTGTGAAGGAACCCAATTGGGGTTTTGCTACAAGCATGCATCAGTCGCAACTCACTGCATTCGAGGACCAGTACATAACTTACCGAAATGCAGGCAGTCTCCCAAAGAGAGCGACAAATACAAAGCCTGAGATTCCGAGGATGGCCAGCCCTATGGTCCGTAGCAATCCCATCTTGCTCTGAGTCGAGCCAGCTTGGGGGATCCGATTTTGAGTCGCAGGAAGATTCCAACTACAGCATCGGTACTGCTAGCTTGGTGTTATATTTCATCGAGCTGACAAAAAAATATCTCGATCATGAACCCAGACGCCCCGTCATAATTCGCTGGATAAGATAAGATGATTGGAAGGCTGCAGAACTGATGAAGGTTACCCCGACAGGATGTTGTCCACCGGCCGTTGGACAGGCCGTGCACGTGACCGTGTTTCTCCCCAGGCTACGAGGAATGGCTGGTGCTGGCCGAGTTTCAGTTCCAGTTCACAATTGTCATGATTGCCACAAACAAAGCGCCTTCGCCTCTAATTGTCTCAACCGCTCAGAGAATGGCCTTGCTTTAACACTTTCATACCATCATGAGAAGCTGGTCTTGTATAAGCACATGACAGACTGACCTAAAGACATACAAGCCATCCGGCGCAATTGGATCTATACTCAACATCGGAAACACGTGATAGCGCGTCGTCGGAGGCTTTGCAGGGGCGTCCAACAGTTCCGACGCGACTTTCAAAGGCTTCCAGGCCTAAAGGATTCTTTTATGGATTATTATGGCCGAGGCAACTACGGTAGTCAGTCATGAGGCCCCAATAACCGCGAATGGGACGCTTTTCCGAGGAAAGCACTTCTGGCTCTCACACAATGTTCCCCAAAGGAACAGGTTCAAAGAACTTATCGAGGTACTCATTGCTTCCCCTTGACTGCATAGCGAGCTCCCACCTAATGCGAGATCAAGCAACACGGAGGTCACATAAGGCTGTTCGAGAAAGATGCAGAATTTAAAATCGTCGATCACAAACGGAGAAATCTCCCGCCGGACACGTGAGTATTTTCACTCCGCTTAGATGTTCACAACTCACTTATGCATAGATACTCCTTCAAGTTCATCGAAGACTCCATTCGCAAAGGGCGGATGCAGAATCTAGAGCCTTACAGAGCCGGGCCATCAGAAGCTCGACCAGTTGGCGCTTCATACATTCCTACGCGAAATCACAAAGTGCCCTACACTGTCGCGGATGACCAGTTTCTATGGGACTGGATGCAGAAGTATGAGCGAGATTCAACAGCCTCTATCTCGGGGAATAAGATCTACCAAGAACTCGCAGCGAAGGTAGTGTCCACTTCGATCTATAGATCCCCGCAGAGATGTCTAATCGTGCTGAAAATGCCTCCTAGAATCCCAGACATACGTTTCAATCATGGCGTGACCGCTATCTAAAGAGGCTACGTGGTCGTCCGCGTCCGGGGGGTATGCCCAAAGGCTCTGCTCTTGAAGAAAGGCCTTCGCAGGAGGTTGCTCCTGCACAGGTGACGGCCCCTACAGCGCAATCTCAGCCGCCAGCAATTCTCGCACCGGAGCATGAGGCTGTGCCCTCTTCGAGCAAACCAGCCGACAAGAAGAGAAAACGTGTGTCGGAGACTAGTGACGAATCGGACCAACCTGGCCCAGTGTATCGTTCAGCTCCCAAAAGAAGAACCGCTGAGCCCGTGCCAGAACGTGTAGAAGCTGTACCTGCACGCACTCGACACAAAGGGAAGGAGCCTGTGAGGCCTTCACAACCCACCGATCCAAAGGCATCGATTGGTGGTGAGAATACTTCAACTACGAACGGAGTCGAGCAACAATCCATTCCGGAACAGTCCGGGACTGGCACCGATAAGCCACAAAATGGCGCTGACCCCGTCCCAATACCCCCCGAAATAGATCCTTTATTCCTTCAGCTTCCTTTCTTACCTTCAAGTCCTGAGCCTGAACCCGTTCCCGACCCTCAGCCAGAGATCCCGGAGCAGGATATTGACACTTGGATTGACCGCCGCCTTCGAAATGGCAGAGCGACGGAGGCACAGATCATCGAGGCCCTACGCTGCACAAGTATGGACCCAGACCTGGCAGACAAGGTACTCGAGTTCATGGTGGCCGGAAAGGACATTCCAGACGATATTCCGGGGGTCTGGACCTGTGGAGATGACAGGTGTGTGGAAGGAAAAGAGACTCGAGGGATCCAGCGGGTCCTAGAGAAACATGGTGCGGAAGCTTTCGATGCTAGGTGGGAATATCTCAGCATGGCAAGGGCTGCTGGTCTTGAGACGGAAACCATCGAATGACAAGTCCACCGCAAACTGGAAATCTGATAACGTGCAACTAGAATACAGAGGAACGCTAAACGCTAGGGGATCAAATGAGAAACAAAACTCAGAGAAAGACCCGGGAATATAACGAAGATGGCAACGGAAGAAAGAAGCAAGATGTATTCCAAGATGTGTGCAAGTGCTCTTTCATCTCGGGACATTATGGGCCCTCCGCTGACCTCTCATGTCCAAGGACTACCCAAAAGAGGGTTTATCTTACAGTCATAGCATTTGTAAATGGTGGTCAATAAAGCCCCGACAGAACACCCATATGCACGGTTCGTTGTCAAGGCTTCGCCACCACTAATCGTATCATTAGGAAAGATACCAAGGGAAGAAAAAGGCGAATGTCTGGATGTTCCACCCAAATCTGCTGGGAGGAAGAAAGACGACAGACTCCACCTGGTATCTCAACCTTCTTTGAAGACCCTACCATGATGTTAGCCTATGCAGCGTCGTCCTGGCGTATGAGTGACTACTTACAAGTGAGACTCATAGAACTCAAGCATCTTGGCGGTTGTCAGCTATTATTCTCTCTTGAGTCAAAGGGCCACAGGAGCACATACTTTTCGGGGGCATCTTTCGTAGCAGGTTTCAATAAGGACCTTGGACTTTTTGCCATTCTTCCAGTTCAAAATGGCAAGCAGTTGCGACGTGTTCGGGTCGCGGAAGATTGTGTCGACGGTATCCACCTCCTTCTCCCAGCTCTTACCCTTGGGCACCCACGAGCTCGAGTCACTATCTTCTTCCGGTTGGGGTTCCGGTGACTCGTTTGCTCGAGACTTTCTCCGCTTGTTCGGCTGCGTCTTTTCAGGGGTTTCTGATTTAGGAGGCCTTCCCAATGACTTGCGCTTCTTGGTCTGAGGCTTCTCCGGACGGCCACCTATTTTAGAGAAGTACTCGTCGACCGCCTCCTGTGCACCATCGCTAGACAAAATCATTTGGGTCAGTTCGGTTTGTGCAAAGATGAAGGTGAAAGCGAAGAGCGCACAGATTTCCCTCCGGTTCAAGTGTCATGTCGGCGGGGTCATCATATCCTTTCCATTTCACCTGCAGGAGCAGTTCGCCCTGTCGCAGAGTTAGCGAAGCTTCCGAGGTAGCTGTAATCGAGCACCAGGCCCAGATGAGAGCGGCGCGCACCTTCTTTCCCCATTCATGACTGACGATCTTCTCGACGTGGTAACTGCGCGAGTCAGGACTTCAAATGTCAACTTGAACAATACCCGACCGCACTCACACATCTTCTTCTTCTTCTTCTTCTTCTTCTTCTTCTTCATCCTCGTCCTCATCATCCTCGTTATCGTCAACTGCCTTCTTTGCCTGCTTCTTGGATGCGGGGGCCTCCTCGTAAGGAATAGACTCGCCAGTCGACTCGTCATCGGACACATCGGTCACCGGAGCTGATGGAAATGATGAATAGTCAGTCTACTTTTTCGCGCGACAGGTTGGGACGCGCGGTCATGGGCAATTGATACTCACGAGGCATTGTTGTTGTTCGGAAAGGTGATGCGGCGAGATTGAAGAGTCGTGAAAACAGCTTGGCGGTCGAGATGCGACGTCAGATCGACTCAGATGGCTTTCTCAGATCGATGAGCGCAACCATTCGCCGACCGCAAACCGATAGAGATTTGGGGGATGGGGAATTGGGAGAAGAGTACGGAGGAGCAGTGAGAAGAGTGACGATGGACTGTGAAATGGTTAGTTACTGGCAAGTCGCGCAGGCGCGCGGTGGAAGATCTACGCTAGACCCTTTTGGGCAAGCAGCTCACTAGCCCGCTTTTGGCCGCTCCATCTCCAGATGAATTTCTACAAACGCCCGTCATTTGAAGTTGTGCCGGTTAAAGCATCCCCTCTCTCCCCCCCTCCCCCCTTCTTTTATCATTACTCCCCCTCATTGTCTCCTGATCTCTTCTTTGAGGGCTCTTTTTTCCCCCCGTCGATCTTTCAATCTGTGACGTGTGGGCTTTCTTTTAACCTTCCCCCTCCCCCTCCCCTCCAGATTCCCGCCAAGTGGGCAGACCGTCAAAATGGCTATGCGTATGTTTCTCATACCCCTCACTTTGGACCAGGGTGCTAACGTCTTTTTCTTGTGGCTACAGAGCTTGATTTGTCTCAAGGTTGACCCCTCCGCTACTTATCCTCGTCATTATGATACAAGTTCCGACTCGCTGACTACCACACTCAGCTTCTGTGATGAAGGATGAACAAGGCCGGCCGTTCATCGTTGTTCGGGAGTACGTTACGATCCCCCGCTCAGATGGTGTGCCACAACCAGGTCGGTATAGGACATGTCGCTGATCGCAATTCATCCGGACAGTCAAGGCAAGAAGAAGAGACAGCATGGTACTGAGGCCGTCAAGTCACACATTGTCGCCGCGAAGACGGTTGCCAACATCGTCAAGACATCTCTGGTATGATACGTCGTCTGACGAATGCTAGATGCGTCTGGATTCCGATTCTAAAAGACTACTCTAGGGTCCCCGCGGTCTTGACAAGATCCTCATTTCCCCCGATGGCGATATCACCGTGACGAACGATGGCGCTACTATTCTCGGCCAGGTTCGTGCCGGCAGCTACGCCCCGCAGTCCTACCCTGGCAAATGTTCTGACTTGAAGGTTTCGGGCAGATGGAAATCACAAACAACGTTGCCAAGCTTTTGGTTGAGTTGTCGAAGTCTCAAGACGAGGAAATCGGTGACGGAACTACTGGTGTTGTGGTTTTGGCAGCAGCCATGCTGGAGCAAGCGTCGGAACTCATCGACAAGGGTATCCACCCTATCCGGATCGCAGACGGCTACGATCAGGCTTGTGAGATCGCGATTGCACAACTTGACAAGATCAGCGATGACATTCCGTTCTCAAAGGAGGACACCTCCAACCTTCTGAAGGTTGCCAAGACGAGTTTGGGTTCCAAGATGTACGGTGACCACATTATGAGTCCTGCAGTCAATCATATCTGACCTCTCTACAGCGTTTCCAAGTCCCACGATCAATTCGCCAAGATTGCCATCGATGCTGTCCTCTCCGTGGCCGACCTCGAGCGCAAGGATGTCGATTTCGAGCTGATCAAGGTTGACGGAAAGGTTGGAGGTGCTCTCGAGGACTCTCTCCTCGTTAAGGGTGTTATTGTCGACAAGGACTTCTCTCACCCTCAGATGCCGGATGAGGTCCGGGATGCTAAGCTGGCTATCTTGACCTGTCCGTTTGAGCCCCCGAAGCCCAAAACCAAGCACAAGCTCGACATCACATCCGTGGAGGAGTTCAAGAAGTTGCAGGACTACGAGAGGGAGAAGTTCACAGAGATGATCCAGAACTTGAAGGATTCCGGAGCCAACCTGGTCATCTGCCAGTGGGGTTTTGATGACGAAGCCAACCACCTTCTGCTCCAGAACAAACTCCCTGCTGTCCGCTGGGTCGGTGGACCCGAGATTGAGTTGATCGCTATCGCCACGAACGGTCGCATTGTTCCTCGCTTTGAGGATCTGAGCCCCGAGAAGCTTGGTACTGCCGGTCGCGTTCGCGAAATGACCTTCGGTACTACCCGGGAGAAGATGTTGGTGATCGAGGAGTGCGCCAACAGCCGTGCCGTCACGGTCTTCGTACGAGGAAGCAACAAGATGGTCAGTTTGAACGGTTGAATGGAACTGACGTGACCGAATGCTGACCATGGCCACCAGATCATTGACGAGGCCAAGCGTTCGCTACACGATGCTCTTTGCGTTGTGCGCAACCTTGTGCGCGACAACCGTGTCGTCTATGGTGGTGGTGCTGCCGAAATTGCCTGCTCCATCGCTGTTGAGGATGCTGCTGTGAAGGTGCGTGAAGATTCCCCCTTGGCAAAATTTTGGACTTAGTCTTGAGTCATTTGTCTAACATTCTCGCAGAGCCCTGGTATTGAGCAGTACGCCATGCGCGCGTTCGCCGATGCCTTGGACGCTATCCCCTTGGCGCTGGCCGAGAACTCCGGTCTGAGCCCCATCGAGACCCTGGCTTCGATCAAGTCGCGCCAGGTCAAGGAGAACAACTCCCGCTTGGGTGTCGACTGCATGCTGACTGGCAACAACGGTACGTCCTTGTAGCCCTCAAACAACACTTCTTGCTGCTGCGCAACTTAACTAACATTTCTTGCTTAGACATGAGAGAGCACTTCGCCATCGACCCCTTGATCGGCAAGCGCTCGCAGCTCCTGCTCGCCACCCAGCTTTGCCGCATGGTTCTTAAGGTAAGTTTGCTTATCCAACTGAATTAACCCCAGACAAAGAGGCTAATAAGTGACCCCTCCGCAGATCAACAACGTCATCATCTCCGGTGACGATGACCAGGAATTCTAGATTTCTTGTATACAGGAATGTAATTTTCTTTTTCTTTGTTCATTCTGCTGGCTAAAAGAGAGTCCACCACCTTTGGCGTTTACAGTCACAACGGGGCTTGAGATGATAATCCTATTTACTTTCTACAATATATGTTCCTCTCGGCAGGAGTAATGAACAAACTAAGGTGGTGCGTGATGTGGTGTCAGTATGATTGTTGGTACATAGAGAAAAATCTACGGGAGTCAACAAAGTACAATAAATATCCAAGACACATATCATTTACTTGTATCCTGTTGATGTTTGAGATTGGGCTGTATTCGTCTGTGAATATGCTTGTTCATAGAACTGCTCGACCAAGCAGAACATCCCCAAATGCGGAATAAACTCCAATGTACCCTATGCATTCATATACCTTCATCTATATTCCGCACCTTCTTACCCTACAATATGTCTAGGCCTACTTAGGCGTGCAATTCAATGATTCAAAACACTCCCTCTAGACTCCTCCTAAATATTGTGAATCTGCAGCAATAGTCTGTCGTTTTTCACACCCATTCCCATCAACCCTGCCCCCAAAGAGCTACATGCATACTTGCGTGCGAGCGTTCAACATCCGCCCAAACTTCCCACGGCCAGACCCGCACCACCACCCACCCTTATCAACCTGCAACTTTCTTTCTTGTAAATCCCACACCCAAGATCCGATCAAGCTCAGCATAATGCTCATGGCAATCCCCATAGATAAGCCAGTCCGATAGACAGTACAAGCGGGTGCGGTTCCGCCCCGCGTTCGTCGGCTACGACACCTCCCACCTCCCACCTCCCACCGCAGCGCAGCGCGAGCCAGGCGGATAATGCACCCTCCGGAGGGCGCGGGCCGCCTCCCACCTGCTTTGCACCGCGCCTACCCGCCGCCGCCCCGACCGATAACTGATTTGGGGGCATGCAGGCGGGCGATGATTCGTGAACTTCGTTGGCAATCGGCGACCGGGTCACGGAGGGCTCGGACTCGTATCTCCTTTGATTGAATCGGGAATCTATGATGTAGGTAGTGATGGTGGAGGAGGGAGGGGGATGAAGTTTAAATACAAGGGCGCCTCTCTCCTGGAACTACGTAGGGTTCACTCTATCATCGAAGTATACTCGCGCCAGCACTGTCTACCCTTCAGCTTCATTTATTCTACGCTTGCTCTTAGGTCTTGGTGACTCAGCACACACCACACAGCACAGAAATGGGATCAACTGCATCGGGTTGGAGACCGCTGAGTGTGGGGATTGTGGGCGGCGGGATCGGAGGCCTTGCGGCATCCATCGCGCTGCGGCGGGCGGGCCATGCGGTGGTCATCTACGAGCGACACGATTTCGCGGGGGAGGTGGGCGCGTCGATCTCGTGTGCGGCGAACGGGACCCGGTGGCTGCATGAATGGGGGGTCGATATCGCCAAGGGCGACCCCGTGGTGCTGACGAAGTTGATCAACCGGGACTGGAAGACGGGGGAGCCGGTCAGTGTCTATGATCTGGACGACTACGAGGCGCGCTGGGGGTACGTCTACAACATGTTCCATCGGCAGTACATGCATGCCATGTTGAAGGACTGCGCGCTGCAGGAGGAAGGGGCGGGCACGCCGGTGACGCTGAAGGTGAATCATAAGGTGAGTTGTGGGAGGAGACTTTACATTATCTTGCTTGCTCTGGGTCGGTGCTGATGATCGTGGTGTGTTTAGTGCCAGGATATCGACCTCGAGACCGGTGTGATTACCTTCGACGGTGGTGAAACCGTGCGGCACGATCTTATCGTGGGTGCCGATGGAATCGGCTCGGCCGTACGAGGCATTATTGGCCTCCATCCCGAGAAGACTCCTGCGCCGTCGAGCTGCTTGCATGCCAATGTCCACACGGAGGATGCGGTCCGCCTGGGGTTGGTCGACTATTCCCAAGACAGCGCCTTGGAATACTGGGGCGGCCAGGAAGGCAAGTGGGATAAGATCGTGCTCTCCCCCTGCAACGGCGGCAAGTTGCTGTCCTACTACTGCTTCTTCCCTCGCGAGAAGGGAGACTTCACAACGCACACATGGGGTGGAGAGGATCGTCCGGTTGAAGAGCTGCTCGCTCCTTATCCGGAATTGGATGAACAGGTCCGCTCTCATCTGGCCATCGGCATCGAGATTAGGCCCTGGCGCCTGTGGGTACAGTAAGTTCCGCCATTGGGTCGTTTTGCTCAGTCTGTGAGTTAGTGCTGGGCATTCCATTAACGAACGAACTCTGTGACCAGTCAGCCATACCCGTACATCGCCAGCAACATGGTCTGCCTGCTGGGAGACGCAGGACATCCAGTAAGGCGGTTCCCTACACGAACAACTCGGAGCGAAGTACTGATTGACTATCTGCAGATGATGCCTCACCAGAGTCAGGGCGCTTGCATGGCCATCGAAGACGCCGCGGCCCTCGGAATCATATTCAGCAAGCCCTATTTCTCCGGTGATGTCGCAGCGGCGCTGTCAGTCTACCAGAAGGTGCGACTGCCTCGAGCCACCAAAGTCCAGGCCGCTTCCGCCAAGGCGGCATACAATATCAACGAGCGCATCGGTAGGCAACTGTTGGAAATTGACCACACTGCGAGTCTTTGACTGACGGAGACTCTCCAGGCTTCTCCAGCAACACCAACATGCCGAAGTACAAGGTCGAAGATGAGCAGAAGAAGCTCACGATTGAAGAAATGAACGCGTAAGTGAAGCATCAGTTCCGAGCATCAGCGGCAGGTGTCTGACCTCTCACTCAGATACGACATGTACATGGACATTGAGGAAGTCCTGTCCCAAGAACTTGGGTCCTCGTTCGACAAGGAGTTCATCCGAGGGCTGCCTGTCGGACTGAGGCTGTCGAACGGAGTGGTCATCGGAGAATAAGCGTGCTGTCAGATTCAGATTTGGAATCTTCTCTTCCCGGGCTTCTTTTCCCCCATTGTTTTGATACCTCATGCCAGTTGTGTATATAGTAATGCTTGATGTTGATGCGGTGGACATCTCATGTCACTGCGATGTATAGTCCATTCAATGAAATGTGTGACCAACATAGTCAACCGGGTCCCATGACTGAAATTCGGGGGCGAGGCCTGAGATAGATCAGCCGGCTTAAGCGCCGAGTGAAGATGGCTCCTTACGAATTGTTAGGCACAGACGTCCACTCTCGATTGGGTATCACACAATCGATCAATGGCTCGATCTGGAGGTGATCGGCCTCAGGTGCGATAAAGTACGGGAGAGTGAGGGTCGAAGCTGAAGGGATACGACGTCGATCGCGCTCAAGATGGGGTTGCCTTACGTGAAGGATAGGCTATATAGCGTCGGGTATACCTGATGATCAGGGGGTGGGAAGTGGAAGGAGGGGGCCGAAGGGCCGGGGACCGGAGAGGGGGGAGAGGAGGCGCACTGGGAATAATTTTCATAGTGGGAATGTTGTAGAAACAGCCTGAGTGCCAGGTGAACGAACCACTGCCACCTCGGCCACCTCGGCCACCAGCTGACGCTCGTCTGATCTGCCACTGGAGACCCCTGGAGATTATCTGTCGGCTGTCTCGCTTCGGAATATGAACAAATGGACAAGGGTGTGTGTTCCGTAGTGAGTGGGGGAATGTGTGCCTTAATGCTTCTGAACTATGAGTCAGATTGTCGGACATCAAACATGCCAATACGATGAGGGGAAAGGAGGAAGTATACCAAGTACGGAGAGTACCGAGAGAGAATGCGGAGAAAAGGCGGTAGAGGGAGGGAAAACACACACAACACACATCCAATCACCCCCGGCAATTGCTCAGCTGACCACCAGCTGACAGCAACAACAACAACAACTCCACCAGCAACCTGCATCGCCGACCAGAAGCCTCTTCAACTTCTTGAATTCTAGACTCGCCTTCGATCGCCTTTCCTTCCCTGTCGAATGACGCAGCTGATGCTTTTCTTATTCTTTTCTTTTTTGTTTATCATGCATTTTCCCTTCCTGCCTCTTCCCCCCTAAACTAATGCATACTCACCTGTAACAGCATGTTAGCCCTCCCCCTGTCACAGGGGATGCTGGTCTATGGGTCGCAGATTGGGTTTTTGACACGAGATGACTCCCGGAGGGGCGGGGACAGCTCGGGCCCCAACTCGATGCCAATCGGCATCCAGTCAGTCGCATTCAGAAAGACAGCAATGACTCCGGACCAGCTCGTTGGAAGGAACCAGTCACTCGCCATTGGAGAGCAAAACTGAGGCATCCGCACCACCTTGCTTACGCTTCTTTTGATCAGCAGACGAGCTGGGATCAACACCCTTTCTCTTCAGAGCAATTGCTCCAAATGGTAGCACGAGCGCCATCTATGTACTGTCTGTCTGGTCCATACAGTAGCGCTAACGCATTCCGACGAGGAGGCAGTATCTGCGGTCAGATATGGATTTGTAGGCTTCGGGACTGATCCGTGATTCGGATAGTATGGTAGGCACGATGACGACTTCAGAGGGGATTGGGGATGGGGATCATGGCTGCTGTTTTGAGCCGTTCATAGGCATACACATACAGGTGCAAGTGAGAGATGATGTTGCAAATGCACGACACTCTGGACTTAAGCGAGGCCGTTCTAGAATCAAGCCCGGGTCAGCATCTGATGGCCACCAAGTGATTGATAATGCATTGTGACTCTATGGTTCTCCGACATTGCGCCATGGACTTCACTATGGCAAGACTATGTAGAGATAGACTTGCCAATCCCCTGGGGACTAATCATGTATACCATGATGGATGCTTCCCCCTAACGAGCTTGCATCAGAGGTAGCCCCCTGAAGCCGAGAGAAATTTCAGCGTTCCTTGTCAAGTTAACGCCATCTTTCTCTCGCAACAACGAAGGCAATAGTCATCAACCCTAAAGGAAACGATGTCCACGGAGAGACATAGATAGCCCACGGAGGTTCATTCCATGATGAGACCCGCAGCAAAGCAACTCGCCATATGTAGCAGTGTCACACCACCACGCAATCAACACCGAACGAGAAAAAGAGCCAGGCTACTCCCAAACCACAATGACTCTCTGCATGAACCCAAGAGCAACTCGATGCCATGCTGATCTCTCGACTAAGCCCCAACGTCATAAGTCTAAGTAGCAACGAAGCTAGACGCCAGATCAGATCCACCACAATCAGCACGAACAGACCGGTAGAGCTAGCTGCAATGCAGTGCATCACGGTTTCTGCAGAACCTGCGAAAATAAATTAGCATCGTGCATCAAAGCCATAACGTCTAGAACCTCCTCCACGACTTTCCATTTCCGAACACGGCATCGGGCGACATAGCTCCGCTCACCTCCATTCTTCTGGCGTACGCAGCGAGCGAACCTCTCCTATCCTCACTCCGCGGTAATCAAGGTAGTTTTAGTTAGTGCAACGATGCACCACTTTGAGCGAGAAAGAAAGAGTACTGCAAGGTGCTGCATTTCTGCGTTGCAGCTTGCCTTTCCCGGGATTTCCTATCCTGCAACTGTGCATTACCGTTGGAGAAGCATCTTGCAGCAGCTAACAGCCGGGAGAGAGAAGGGGGGGCTGAGGTATCGGATGAGGCTTTTCTTTTTTTTTTTTTTTGTGGTAGAAATGATTTTGGTTTTGGGTTCTGGGTTTTGCATGAAAATAAAAGTTAACTAAGTCATTACTTACGGATGATGGACCATGCTGTAGGTCCAAAGATGTTGTTGAGTTTTGTCAAAGCACAAGTAAAGTCCAGAGACACTGACAGAAACCTGTCACCGCTGGTTATCATGTGATCTTCGTTGCTGCGCGGCTGCTACCAGTAGTTACTGACTGTAACAGACAAGGGCCTCCATAACTCAGCAGCTACTCCGGGTAGACAAGAAGAAAAAGGGCAGGGCGAAATGGAGGCCTTTCCCATTCCTGTGCCCTACCTATGTTCTGCTGCTGCATCTACAGGTTTATCTCATGACGATGAGATGATCGTAGACATGTGAGAGTATAGCCTCATCCTTGGGAGGATTCCAAATAATCGGACATTTTCCTTTTCCTTTCAGGGTACTCCGTACAGTACGGAAGATGGTGCTGCAACAGAATAAGTCGGTGTCGGTGCTGAAGTAGCACATCACTTGAATCTCCAGGATGAGGTTACCTACGGTTCTCCATTCATCCGATGATGAAATCTATCGAGTGTGACATTTTTGGATCCAGACCGGAGGAAGGAGGAATCAGGGGATCAGTCAGTGGTGTTGGCTGTGCGCGTCTCGGTTCATCACATGGCTGGGGTAGAGACTTGGTAAAGAGAGAGGCTTTTCCTTTGCATTGACGTGGCTGGCCTCTGTTCGCGGCTACCGAATTCGTGATTCCGTCCCGTGGGACTTGAGCCCTGCCCACTGAAAATCAAAAACACAATCTTGACTCTCTCTCCTTTTTCTCATGACAGCAAGAAGACTCAAAGAAACCCCACTAGAGAATTGACTTCTCTCTGTCATGGCGACCAAAAAATGATAGCTGCCTTACCTTGGGATAAGAATAGCAAGAAAGGCGGCGAAAAATTGGGCAACCATTTCCCCGAGGGAGTCGAGGTACAGGTACAGGTACTCCGTACATACAGTGAGGAAGTACGCCGGAGGAAGTACAGTCAGTAGATTGCAACCCAGATCTTTTTGCTATACCGCTACTTCGGGATGTCGTTGGCTTCGACCATCACACGACGACTGCAAGAAGGTGACCCTAGCATCTGGTGGTGGCTTTCTATCCTAACTTCACTGCTGTTCATGTTTTTCCGCCCTGAACATCCCCGTTTGCTCGAACCTTCCTCTTGCGTATGTGCTATGCTGTAAGTATTCTTGATCGATGATACTGTACTCCGTAAATATCAAACAGTTCATACAAATACATACTTTTGTATAATAGTGTACCATCATGAGCAAGATAAAGAACAAGGCACAAAAAGTACATACATGTGAGCCAGGTACGAGAATTCAATACCGGGAAAATAGTGATCCAGTCAATGACTAGCTCTTGAGGAAGGTACTGTACCTTCGTAACCCATGTGAGAAGAAAACAAATAAGAGATCGCACAATAACAAACTATTCATCTTCAAGCCCTGAAGAAATCCTACTCCTCCGTCCAAGACTCCATAGATAGAGATAGCAAAGCTCAACCCTTACGATACGTAATCTCAATTAAAGCCAGCATCCAACCACTGCACAACACACCCCTCCCCAGGGGCCTCGATCTATAACCTCCGAGAACCAGCAAAGCGAACCACAGCCCAGCCCAGCCCAGCCCAATTGTCAACAAACCCACCCCTCTCCCCAGTTCCCCAGTTCCCCAGAATATCGACATACGAACGGGATAAAAATAGATTTCTATCAGCTTCTTCAAGCTAGAGAATACCGTAACCTGCATCTCAGCCTTGTTCGAGTCCCAAAGCGGCAACCCGGAATAAGACCCCTAGATCAGAATCATCCCTCATCACCGTCATCTACTCGGTAATTATTAGTTTGATCATCAAACCTTTCGCATCACGCACATGACCCGTTTCCCTCACCAAAAGTATGAACCGGAACCAACCAATCATAAACAACCCTCCGGTCTACCCCTTAACGCTGAAACAGTCGACGCGGATTCAGGAACAAGCGATACCAGGATCCTCAAACATCACATGAGAGCATACCTGACCCCTGTGCCTCCTCTCCTCCTGGTCCGTCAGCTTCTCAAGGTACAGTACGGAGTACACACTCGAGATGTCAGAAAAGTAGCCCCACACCAAAAGCCCGTGACCCAAACCTTCGAGCATATGCCAAACATTGTCCAGGAATAGTCTCAATGCATTCTCATGCTTTAGTTGAATTTATCTCGTTGACTTGCCCGTGTTACGAAGGTTCCTAGTAACCAGAGTCTTCGTTTCGTTGTGCTTGCTTATAGGTATCTAGCTCTGCTGGGTTAGAGTTTCAGATACTCCACAAGTATACATCGAAACTCAAATCCAGACGCCTTGGATCGATGTCCGGGGACACTAACCTTCAGTTGACCCTCGCAAAGGGGACCTCTAGACTGATGAATCGGTGGCGTGTACTGTAGATACACAGAATGAAAGCAGCCCTATCCGGGGCAAAAGACCGAGAACCAAGGCTGAGTGGACAGGGCAGGGGCGGGTGGTAGAGGGAGCCAGGCAAAGTTATACGATGTCTGACACCGGGAGGCGGGGAGGTTGTTCCGGATGGAGGTAGTATCATCCCGTATTGTCGGATGTTTGGTGATGATGACGAGGATGACTCATGGTGTTGACTCTTGGAGTGTATCTATCCTGAATTATTAGATTATCCTATGGTAGTACTGTACACTTCTGTTTGAGCTCGATCGGCCCCTGCTTGAAGACGTAGCTGGGTATTCATTTGATACGACATTTAGAGGCGGCATGCATTCCCGGATGCTTGGTTCAGAGTCTGCGTAGGCTCAATACATTCTGAGTGCTCTGTGATCGTTTTCTTTCCATATACCATCAAGCTGAGAAGATGGATAATGTGGGATGCGATGTGATAGACTTGGAACGACACCCAGGTATCAAGGGCGTGCGAAAGTAACCGCAAGACCATATCCCTCTACCCGGGCAACTGAGATTGAATATCTTCCTCGAATTGCACTATACCGAGTATAAACTAAAGCGAGGAACCCAGAAACCCCTGAACTACAGCTCTGGCTTTCCCGTCGCACGAGCAAAATGAGATGCCTTACATGTTCCACCCACACCTGTGAAGTGACATGCATTGCTGCTGGCCGTCTGTCTTGCACAGGAATACTCCACTACCGAAGGGACAACCCCCTTTCCCCACCCCCCCCTCTCTCGTCAATGAAAGTAACTAAGTGTAGGTGTAAGCGAGTTCGGGGTAAGCAGGTACAGCACATTGTTTCATGATGCTTTGCGCCTTCGTCCCTCTCTCTCTTTGTTTGGGAGGGGTAAGCAGGAGAAGAAGGGGACTGGGACGTAATGCACTAACTACGATGACTGGAAGTTCGCCTTGAAACTCTTCCCCCTCGAGTCATGACGGATGATCATCAGTTTGGGGTGTGGGGAGGATTGGGGGAAGGGGGAAGGGGGAAGGGTACTCAGGGGCCCGGGGGTCCAGCCCCGACTGAAAATTGGGGGGAGGGTGTGGTCCTTTTTCGGCATGCCTCCCCGTCCCAGAAACCGGGACATGCAGCATGCAAGCAAAGATTAGCTTTATTGAAATAGCTTCTCTAGGGTCCATCATGCCTGCCAGTGGTAGTTAGTCATTAGTAAGATAGTTAGTGTCATTTGCTAGAGAACGATTCAGTCCTGTTCTTCCCATATCCAAGAAGACCCAAAGAGATCGACAAACAGAGTGAGAAGGTGTGCGGATACCACACACGCACCGTGCCTCCAGAACACCAGCAACATGCGGCCGTCTCTATTGGGAGGATGACAATACGTAAAGCAACAACTACCGTCCTGCGAACCGTATTCTTTGGGAGTCTTCTCCTAGCCTCTTGCGCGATTTTTCAATGGAGGGGGAGGGGAGGAGCAGTCCGACATCCAAATGGATTTGGTAGGGTGACATCGCCATCTCTGTCATTCCTCAAAGGACAGGGCAAAAGACGAGTTCGGCCTGTCTGAACGTACTGTACATAGGAGGCCAACTTCAGACCAGCTAACCTCGGAGCAAGGCGCACCCACACAACAAGCCATCGTGCTGGAGGTGGACGCCCACCCCGTCCCCCCTCATAACGCATCATCCTCAATCCGGGGTAAGCCTCTCTCCCTCTGCCCCCCATCGCCCCCACCGAACGTGCCTGAAGTGTACAGTACAAGGCGCAATGAAGACTCGAGCACAAAGACAGGATAGAAGATTCATTGCAGGGCTGCAAGCTCCGCTCTGTATCGTCCTCTAGCCTTGGGGTCAGCGTTTACGAGACCTGAGTTGCGAAGCGTTGCTGACATCCTATCCTGGAATGGAGAAAGGGCCGTTGGAAAAGGCGACAAGGGTTTCGCGCCGGTATCAACTCTCTTCATCCTTTTTCCCTTAAAGGTCATAGAGTTTAGACTATGTTTGATCGACTCGTAACGGGCGGCAATAAGCAAAGAGAGAAAAGTGTAGGTTGGGGCTGGATTGCCAGATGATCCTTGTCGAAGAAGGGACTCATCTGTCAATCCCATCGAACATTCATCGATCGTCGAACAAGGCCCGAATCCTTGAACAAGAACACGAACCTACTGCTCTTCTTCACCCTTGCATTTCATATTTTCATATGAGATCGCCCCAATCCTTTCCCTCCCTTGTAGGTGTGTGTGTGTGTGTGTGTGTGTGTGTGTGTGTGTGTGGCCTGGGTAGTCAGGCTCGGTGCATAATCTAGAAATCGCTAGTCTGGTTTCTCGAACGAAGGTCGCATTCAGGATTTATCCACCCTCGAGGGAGAGAGGTGAGGGGAGGGCATTCACTACCTGTTCCTGGTAGTCATCCTGGTAACATGAAGATGATCATCCCAGGGTTCTGGCTGGTCGGGGAAGGCGGGCCGGGAAAGATGGAATGTGACCGCTCAGAAGACCCGGTAGGACGGACCAGGGTCAATCGTCCTACTCAACAAAAGAGCATGGATAAATAGAAAGAGGGCACGGACTGAGGAGCAAGCAAGAACTGGGGAAAGAGAGAGAAGGAAGGGAAACAGAGTACGGGATAATTGAGAGAGCAGTCTGGGCAGTCTCGAAAGTAGGTTTCAAGATTCAAGATTCAATATGTCGGTCTGTAAGTCGAGAGCCTCGATCCGGCGATTTCTTTGTATGTTTCAGCTCACTTCGTGTCAATTCCAAGCCATGACCCTTGTGAAAACCGCTATCCGTGCGCAATGCAAAGCTTACTAGCTATGTATGTATGTAGAATCCGGAGTACATCCCAGCAGGACAAAAAAGCTGGGGTTCAGGGATTGGGCCAATGGTCACAGAATGGATGGTCGAGGACATCTACGTGGACACATACCAATGCCTGCTATCATACTCATGTATCAATATCTTGGAGCCGATCAATCAGTATCAGTTGCCAGAGGTTCGCAAAGAAAAGTACGAAAATACCTTCTAGATCGTTGAGCCAAATTCCTCCCCCAAGGGCGGAATCAACGGTTAAATGCCAGCCAGAACACATTTACGCCAGCTCACATACTTTCGATCGGTTCCTGTAAGCGATCATCCCAGGGCGAATCCTCGTTGATCGACGACACCGTTAGCTCTGAAAGAACCCTGTTGCCTTGGAAGTATACAGTCCACCCTCGGGGGAAAGGGTTCTCGGGACGTGATCCCAGAATTGGCAGAAGCGCATGGTACAGCAGCATCACAGGTTGTGGTTGCTGGATCCAAGGGCATCGCGAACTTTGTCGAGGGTTTGGTAGCCGGGAAGGGGTACTCCGTCTCCGTGGGTGAGACTGTGCCCATCCTTTGTTTGCGGGCCGCATTGATTGATGCATGGTCCCTTTTTGCCCCTGTGTCGCTTCTGTTGTTGCTGTTGTTGTTGTGTTTGTTTTTGTTGTTGCTGGTGCTGATGCTGGTGTCGGTAGTTAGCTGGTGCTGCTTGACACGATGCAGCCGCTGTCTGTTAACACTTGGCCCAACAGTTCCTCCCATGACAGGCCCTCATTTCAGAGCTACTGGTATTGTAGGATGGAGATAGCGGTGGATATCTGCCAATGGTAGAGCTGATGAGACATGCCTTTGATACATGCAATTGCGATACACGGGGCTTTTAACCATGACTGGTGAGATCAGTGAGTTGGTCTGTGGTCAGCGGGGAAGTCAGTAGGATGGACCTCGAGTCTCTTGCGCGATCTCCGGACTGATTTACCCCAGTCCATGCCCGGTGGCGCAAAGGCTGTACGTGCGATACGTACTCCGTACTAGTAGCTCACCTAGCTAGCTAGCCTTAGTTAGCTCTTAGGTAAGGTAAATGGTGCGCGGTTCGACCCCACATCATGTGACACCTCCCCCTCTCTCCCCCAATTTTGTCTTGTGACTTGTGCGGGACTGCTTTGCCACTGGCACAAGCTGAGAGTGTGACTGACTGACTGTCTGACTGACAGACAGTCACTGACTGGGTGTTCCTTTTGCCCCCCCGCCCCCCACGTTAAGGGGCTGGCAGAGCCCGCAGGAGAAATGAATTTCCACCGGGCGTTCCGTATCGAGTCCAATCCAATAGCTCCCAAACAGCTCTCAAGCTACGCCACAGTCAACGGGTCGGTAGTTACAAGTGCGCTACCGTGTCAGTTGAAATCAGAGAGCGTGATCTCCTCAAGTTCCTCGGCTATTTTCTGTTGGTAACGACGTCAGCTCTGGACTGAATGCGTCTATTTTTCTGGGGGGAGGGATACCCTCCCTCTCCAAACCTGCTATGCTGCCCTGCTGAGTGCCCTTTGCCCATGGCGCCCCGCGGCTGTTCCACCTGGACGGTTCGGGGCACTATTTGCTCCCTATACCTTAGGCGACCTTCTCGTCCTGGTTGAACATTTCTGAAGGTCATCCTGAACATGACGCCAAATTGACGACAGATCATCCCTATAGAAGAGATATCCCGTTTCTTCATGTTGCCTCAAATACGTAGGGAGATCATGGGATAGCGGGATCCTTATTTTCTCTTGTTTCATTTTTTCAATTTCTTTCATCATCATTGGCTTTCCCTTGATCGTCATTCGCAAAGTCCTTCGCCTTGGGAAAAAAAAAAGATGCGGCGGAGAGTTTAAGAAAGCATCGCTTCTGAATAGTGGACTGGGCTATCGTAAGCTTAGCCGGGGCCGAAGTACCGTGGATGTACTGTACCCCGTAAAATCCACCCATAGTCATGCCCGCCATGCATCGGCGCTCTCTTTTCCAGTAGTAGGCTTGAAGGGAAATCAGTCGAGAGAGTAGCGGGCTGGGGGCGCAGCTACGTGGCTCGCTCTCCATCGCTATTGTGGAAGGATAATCTGCAGGACAGGTCTGGCAGCTGAGCAATTTGGCCGAACTGATCATTGACCTGGCAGCTGTTGCCCACTTTTTTCTCTTTTCTTCTACAAGCACCGTTTCCACTTCTTCTGGAGTATTACCCGGTAAAGTATACGAGTTACGTGGTGGAGAGTTAGGCTAGGGGGAACGAGGAAGGCAAAAGGGACGCCCAAACGAAAGTGCAATAGTAATAAGCTCACGATGTTTAGCTAATTACCAACCTAAATTCAGAGAGGGAAGTTAGCTTCAGGCTACCCTTCTTCTTCTTCTTCTTCCCCGGGGGCCACGCTTCTTGGGAGGGAGGGAGCCTGGAGTGGGCCGGAGGTGTTGATATAGTGTATGTAGTAGGGGACGGGTGCAGGCGCCGGCGCGCGCACGCACACGCCGATTGACATTATTGTCTGCATTCGAGAGACAGACATGAATATGCACGCAGAAGAAGAACAGACGCAGTGTTTTGTAGGGTCCAATTATTCGGTCGACGATCTTGCTTTGACACCCGCCGATCGTGCGACTTGATCCAACCGATTTCCATCGGCCAAGGGGAGGAAAACATATACTTTCTCATTGACTACTTATTACCTTGGTTTGGGGTTTAGAGAGCTCGAATGCATGTATGTACTGTACTTCTCCCCTCCTAACATGAGGCTTTTACTCCCGTACATGGAACCATTCACCGTGAATTCTCCACCGGAAACATTGTTGTTCTAGGTGCTGACCTCTTCAGGCACCGTGATTGATCCAAAGGGATCCCGGGGTCCAAATGACCAGAAGATTTTAAACGCCATGCAGATCGGCTCTTTGCTCAACTCAACGTCTCTTGCGACTAAATTCGAGTGGGATATCCGATATCCTGCGAGGCTTACCCCTTCCTTCCATGGAAGGACTCGAGTTGGTAGGGTCATACACAATTTACTTCAGTCTAAATACTCCGTAGACACGAGATATCGCATCATCACGACGGCGGCGGTTCCTCCCCCCACCCCCCTTCCCTCCTCGGATTTCGCTCGGCTGTTTTCACCTACCACGGGGAAATAACGGGGAGCGGAGGACGAAGCCACCGTAAGAGATTCAAACGAAAGGGTGCTTAGAAGAGGGCAAGAGAGAAGGACAGGCCAAAAAAGCCCAAATAAGCTAAACGAGAACCGATGGAGGAATCTCTCCGCGTTTACGAGTAGCTTGAACGGTTGCGGTTGCGGTTGCGGTTGCGGTGGTGCCTTGGACTTCGCCTAGAAAAGATGAAACCAAATCTTACAACCGCCCATGTGAGAATCTCCAGGGTGTTGTTTAGTCTGTTCATTCAACCTCCTTCAGACCCTAACCTAAAGACCTAGAACCTGCCAGGTGGGAGCATCACATGATTACACAACGTGGGCTGACAGGCGAGGCGAACCAAACAAGAGATGGTTGTCAGCTAACCAACTCTCTGGTGTTCTCTCTCTCTCTCTCTCTTTCTCCCCTATCTTCATTGCTGTTGCTGCTCTTCCCCCTCCATCACGACAGATTGGGTGGCGATGATTGACTGATTAGACTGATTGATTGATGATAGTGAATCGGGCGGATCTTCTGCATCCCAGTTCCCCGAACCACTTACCTGGAGATCCGCGACGAAGGATCGTAGCTTGTGGCGTCTTCAGTCTCTCTGATTATACCAAGTATGGAAACAACGGATGTTTTATCCCCGAGGTTTTTCTGTTAAATCTTAATTTTCTTGCAGGGCCCCGTGACGTGAAAAAAAAAATAAAAAAGGGGGGGCGCGTTAATAGGAAGGCTAAACCAGATAGCCGGGTAATCTAACACCAGATCAATCTATAGAACGCCTGATAGTAAGGAGTAGTATTGAATGTCCGTTGGTGCTACACAATCATTCCTTCCCCTCTCCCTGGGGATATCCATGTTGGGCTCTTATCATCCATCGTCACTAATGACGAGAGAATTGACAGCTGGCAATCCTCCTATCTTGTGACTTATGGCTTGGGTTGGGAAAAGGGAAAAGTGGATGGTGGAATGAAGCCACTGTGATACTCGACGTATCTGGTCGCTAGCTGATACACAGACACACACACACACACACACATCAGCTAACGAATGGATCAATGTGAAGTAGATACGTCGGTTGGTGATTGGCATTTGGAACGATGCCTCAGGCTCGTGGGTAGGTACGGTAGTAACTTTGGCCCACATGATCCAAGCGTATGTACCCGTACTCCGGGGTTCTCCAATGCCTGAAGACAAACCAGGAGCAGAGAAGGGGGAAAAGAGAACATTCTAACCCCGGCATTGACACATAATTGCTGCAGACTGCAGAGGGGATAGAACAACAACAATATCCTTCACCTCCACCAGAAAGAGATAAGGTCAGTGCTATTTAGGTAGGTAAGACGATCAGCCAGATCGGAACCGCGGCGCTCTTCCCCGGTATGCGACTCCGCCTGGGGGCATTTGAGATACTACATACCACCGGCGAATACTTGCAGAGTACGTATTGCGTCGCGTACCAGCAAGGTAGTTTGAGGGGGGAAGGGGATTGTGCTCAGGCCATTTCAGCCAGAATGATTGTCCCAGGATACGTTGATAGATCATATGGCATCGCAATGTTTTTTTCTGTTGTCGTTGTTTGAAACAAATAACATACAGCGAGGTTGAATGGATAAGAAGATCAGGCAGAGATGCCTCGGGATCAGATCGAGGCCAGCTACGAAACCAGCTACCGACGATATTGGCCCATCTTCGGGAATAAAAACGTGGCTAGACCCAAGTGTCAAGGGTAGAAGGTCCACGGGTCTATGAAGCTGGATATGCACCCGAAAACTAGGTCCGTGGCGAAAGTAGTCGACAAAAACAGTGACAGTCAGCAGACACCAAAATGGCCACCGAAGAGGGCAGGTGAGAGATGAACTGTCAAATGCCCCTGATGAGGCGAGAAATGGATTTAGGCAGTAAGTGCCTAGAATTGACAGCGACAGGGGGGTGTGTGTGTGGAAGGAGGGAAGGGGACAATGAAAGGGGACTGAAGGGGACTAGAAACAATGATGGAAGTGGCTATATTCATTAGGTCTATCAATAGTGGTACTGTAGGCGAGTTGACAAGTGCGGAGTGATATCAGCAGTATCTTGTCTAAGCCAATCGTTCGGGATCCATGTTTGGGGGAAGTCAAGTGACCCAACGGAATTGACGGGGTTGAACTCATCCAATGTAATAATGTATGTATGTATATTCGGTACTCCGTCGTTAGGTTAGTTCTGTTAGTGAACGGAGGTTTCCCTCGCGACCTTAGTCAGCGGTAAAGCTGGTCACAGGACAAGGTGATCTTTTTTCTGAACGATTGTCTAGAACATCCCCTGCGCGGTGAGTGCTTTGCTGATTGTGATACGTAATGCAGTCACCTTGGATTGATTTGTATACTGGGAGGAAGTATTGAAATATCTTCCTGGCAGGAATACCTGCCTCTATCGCTCGAGAAGGTATGCCTGGAGGGTGGGAAAATCTTCCTTCATACTTCATCCGGTACCGAAATTAGCGAGAGAGTCAAGCCTCAGTCGGTTGCAGCCAAGTACAAACAAGTACAGTACTTGGAGGGAAGCAGAGAGAAGCCGCCGCCGCGTTCACCGGCCAAAGTTACCCTTCTGGTGGGAAGAATTGAGTATCATTCCGAGGTCGAATACAAATGGGTAACAAGTTCGTACTTTGTTTTCGTAGCCCCACTCCGGAAACAGACCGGTAAATTTACACTAGTCATGACAATGTATGAAATACCAGACGCGCTGCGGGGGTACTCCGGAAGTACCACCATTACCATTCCAAGAATGGAAAAATGCAAGAAAATAAAAATGCAAAAGAAAAAAAAAGAGAAAATCTATTTTCTTTTCTGAATTATGAGAAAAACAATCACACATTCACACACGCCCACCCACCCACCTGGCCTACCTACTATGTACAGTACCTACTCTCCCGCTCTCTCCATACATAGGTTCCGGATCACGGAAATGGAGGGAGGAAGAAGAAGAAGGAGGCGCGCCTAGGATCCCTTCCCTGTACATACAGTACGTACTGTACAGGGCATACAGTACCTACTTCTCGTCTCTTCTCTCTTCTTACCGCCATCCCCATTGAAACAATTCGTTTCCCTCGGTACTTGCTGTACAATACTTACTGTACACCTTTCATCGGACTTTTCTTTCCCTGTGGCCAACGTCCAACTCCCCCATATTTCCATACTTTCCACATTTTCCCATATTTTTTATTTCCTTCCATTTTCCCCTTGTACCATTACCAGTTCATACCGAATTACTGTTCTCTCCCACGCCCTCCTCTTTCCTCCCCTCCCCCCCGTCCCATAATCTCAAAGTCTCCACCGACCCGTCGTTTAACTATCTTCCCTTTCCTCATTTTTCTCGCCTGCTCCACCGCGTACTAAGTTTCTCCTCCCCCATATTCCTACGGTCGATTTTTCCCCTTCTCTCTCTTCTCCCTCTTTATTCCCTCCACGCCTCTCGTCGACAACCTCGCACCTTCCCCCATATACTCGACACCTCCTCCCTTTTGACCGGCGGCTCCTTTCGCGACCCTCCAATCCTCGTTCCCAATTGCTTCGACCATTCGTCGTTGCCGGTCTCTACCTTTCTGCTTCGACTATACCCGGACGGGAAAGAGAATTACCACCCGGTGGCAGACTCTCTATCCGAACTCGCCTCCGACCGTGCATCTCGCGCCTGATCATATCCCGCACCACAATCGCTGATATCTAGATCCGCTGCTATTTCGAAAGGCAGCTGGGGCGCCATCACTTGCTCAATCGACACTGCAATTTGATTGCGGACTTTCGAACCGAGAAACTCGATCCCAACGACATCCTGGAGGATCAGGGAGCTTCAATTCGCTACACTTCGCGCCGTACGACCACGCTCGGGGGAGACGGCGACCCCGAAAGTCCCTGGACGGAACAAGGAACACCTCTCAACTTCAACCGATTTCGAAATTGTGGCGTCGTTAAAATGCCTTCGCGTTTATCAACCCCCGTTCTGACAGTGGATACGGCCAAAATCCACAAGGTCGACACCGCCAATGCACAGAGCTTACATGGAATGTGGATGGGTAAGCACTGCCGGTCTTTACAACCAGTCTACTGTGTGATGGCTGATTAGGATCTTCGCACCAGTATTTTCGAAATGCGCCGACTACATGGAAGAGGGACGTCGACTGGAGAATCTCAGCTGGAGACTCTGGACCCGCGAGACATTTTGCGTGGAACCGGAGACTAGCAGCGATGCCTCGGTTTTGCCACTCCTTCGCACAGACACCTCGGACATGCCAGAACTTTCCGCCAGTGTCGAATCTGCCGCGTCCGACCAGGCTGACAGGATTGAGCAGCACATCAAGCGATCGAAGCTTGATCTCAAGCCTGCAGTTGTTCGTGAGGATTCAAGCCCTCTCTTGAGTTTGGCTCGCGGGAAAGAGAAGCATATCACATCCGAGGGTTTGGAACGTATGGTGCTGAACATTAAGGAGAAGAAGAGCTTGGAGCCTATTCCTCCCCAATCGATGACCACCCCCTTTCCTCCTGTTGTGGATATCACCCCACGCCCGTCCACTCCCACTCCTTCCTCCCCTACCATCTCTAACGCGAAGCGGACGCCCTCACCGCCACCGTATCCTCTTCACCAACAGCAGAACCAGTCCACGGAGTCGTGCTCCACTACAGCGCCCGAGGGTAACGAGAGCGACAACAGTGCCTGCGCTGCTGCTTCCGACACCAGTGTCTCTTCTTCCGGCATTATCCCCATGAGATGTGAATTAATCAAGTCCCCGAGCATCGTCCGTGGATTCTCTCCTTCGCTTGTATCCTCATCCTACCGATCGCAGCCGAGATTGGCACCCGAGCCTGGACCAGCCAAGCAATCGGGACAGCTTAAGCCTATGCCCTTCAAGAAGAAGGGCGGCATGTTCACACTTGGTGGCTCCTCTGGAGACGACGAGAGCTCCTTTGAAGATCGCATCACGATGCAAGGTCCTCACCGGAGCTCCCTATCGGACGAATTAAGCAAGCCCTCCTCGAGCAACCAAAGTCCGAAGAAGAAGGTGGCCTCCTTCAGAGACGAGAACGGAATCATCAAGCCCACTCGGGAACGGCTCGAGGAGCATGAGGACGCTATTGAGACTGATGATGAAGTCTCGGAGAGCGCCATCGAGGATGACTCTGATTCTGATTGGGAGGATTCGGTCACAGAAAGCGGCCGGTCCAGTGTTGAGGAGCGCGAACTCTTCCAACGCGTCGATTCTCGACCAAACCTCGTCTCCCGTCGCTCGATGCTGACCATGATGATGCATCAACCCACCAAAATGGGCGCAGCATCCCGGTCCACCCCGGCTCTTCAGCGGTCCCGCCTCACTTCACCCAACGGCCCCTCCATTCCGGCTTCACCGCCCGACGACGACGAGGAGAGTCTTACGATGCGCGGCCCCGATGTTCCTCGTTCCAAGCCGATTGTCATGAAGCCTACGCCTCAAGCCATCGCTCATTCGCCCCGCACGACTCGTCGGAACATGCTGGCTACTGAATTGACGGAGTCTCTCCGTCGCCACTTGCTGTGGGAGCGTCAGCAGAAAAGCGCCACCGCTAATGCGTTTTTGAAGCGACGCCACACCGCCCACGATATGGCCAATTTGCAGGAGTATCCTGGTCCCAAGGACGCCCAGAAGGGTCAAACCTCGGGCCAAAATGCAGGTCCCGCAACTAAACCTGCCAGCCAAGGGAAGGACAAGACCGGCTCTTGGAATCACTACACCGACTTTGGACCTTGGGAATACCATGTGAAAGGATGGTAAACACTTCCCTTGGATCTTACGATCGCTATACCTCGATCTTCGATTATCCTTGAATTTTCTGTCATAACACATCCTCTTATCTGGTGGATATTGTTCATTGACAGTGATACCCGATCATCGAACGCCTTTTTGTTTTTCTGTTGTTGTTTTTTTTTTGTTTTCACCAACATGTAAAGACCATCGATTGATTATCATCCTTGTGACACGTACCATCACGACTGCATTGCATATTGGCGCACTTCGGAATCATCTGGCCTTGCGTTTCGACCTGAACATCTTTTCTTTTGGGTCATTGCTATTTTGCTTTTGTTATCTTTACGTTGCATTGTGTGGCTGTCTGCTATCCTTATACACGGGCCACTGGGGGGATCAAGCGTCTTTTACACAATTAATCTTGTTGTACAGATGAACTTCTCTTCTACGGCGATGCACAGTCGGCGGAGACACCTTGAAAAAAAGGGTCTCTACTTTTCCTCAACTCTTATGCTTATTTTGGGTGGAATTGATGCGCGAGCGGTCCATTGGATTCCTCTTCATCGTTGATCCAGGCGGCGGAACAAAAAAACTGAATTGCGTTTTTGCATACTTTGAAATAGCCCGTTTGTTGATTTTCTTTTTTTTTACGCCTCGCTGATACCAGATACCACGTTCCCCGAATTTCCTTTGCTTACCTGGCCGGCTCTTGAGTCGGCCTGCACATGCCGTGTACGCTACTTGATACTTTTTTTTTTCTCATCTACCCAACCGCTGTGTATGGAGCAAGCTCCAAAAAAAGAAGCAAAATTTGGAATAAAAATTCATAACAAAGAAGAGCAACGTTTCCGAGAAGTAAGACATTTGCGTCGTATGTTTGATGCGTCGAGCCCATACAAGAATGCCATTGTTTGAATGAGGAGGTGGTTAAGTTTACTAGGTAAGTTAGATCTGGACAAGGCATTAGGTAAGTCAGTCGTATTCATCACCTTTCTGTCCCCCCTCCTTCCTGGGGCACAGACCTGGCCAGCAGCCCAGCAGCCCAGCTAACTATCCTATCTGGGGTTCCTCAAACCGTCCGCTTTCATTCAGGCAGGTAAGGAGAGGCCGGAACCTAGATCAGCATGTTACTGCGTTAGCATATTGCTATGTAGCTGAGGAGAATCAAAAAAGAAAAAAGAAAAAAGAAAAAAGAGGGGCCAGGACGGGCCAGGCGGGTGTGCGTGTGTTCTAGCCATAGCCATAGCCCATCGCAGCCTACATGTACAGTACACTACATATAGGTTACAAGATCAAAGCTCCTTGTGCTTGTGCCTGTGCTTACTGATGATTATACAGAGTACCGCCTAAGAATTGACTGCGACCATAATAATAATTAATCATTATCCCTGTCACGATCTAGAATCCGCACAGATCGCTTCTTCACATGCCGGGCGCGCGCCTCCCCTGTCGCCTCGCCGATATTACGATCCCACCATCTTTTTTTTTTGGTGGTGTGTGGTTCTCGGAGATATTCTCAAAGGACTTTTTTTAGGATTAACAAGGTAGAGGAAGGGGAAGAAGGGAAAGGAGGGTGCGGGATCAGTGGTTATGAATGAAATTGGGAAGAAACTCGATGTTATTTGTTACTTGAGTCAGTTTCGTTGAAAGAAAGTCAATCTTCCTTTGGTGGTTGGGTTTCGGTGGTTCGATGTTGCTGCCGTGGACCTCCCCCGGTGTTGCCATATTTAGGATTCTCTCTCTTCCTAGTTTGGGTACTTACCTTCACTCTGGGGAAGTGTTGTTCGGGCGGGAAATGTTGAAAGAAAGATACACTGATGATGTATTCTAAAGTCTGGGGGAATGACTCGGTGTAATTGACTGGAGGCGATTTCGGGGAGGCAGCAGTTGATGAACTGTCATTGACATAAGGGTATGACGGGATAGAAGAGAAGGTGAACCATAACCTCAACACACTGCAGATCGACAAAGTAGAGTACGTGCGTACGGACGGAAGAGCCGGTCGGGGAATTCACGGAGATGATCGTGTTTTTTTTTTTTTTTCTTTTTTGGCTTTCCTGGGTCCAGGGAGAATTGCGATAAATATAGTAAGTACTTCATGATGACACGGACAGGATACAGTGGTCGTCGATGTGATTGATGGCATGTCGGTGATGGCGGTGGATGGCTCTTCGGGAAGCGACTATCATCATTGACTTCAGTTTCAGACATGTTCTTTTTGTTTTCTGCTGTCTTGTTTTCTTGTCGGAGTCCACGAGAATTAAAATTGGATATTTGATCTTGATGAAAGTCTATCGGATTGTGGTGTGTTACTATATCGGTCGCAGTTCCAAAGTCTTGGTATATCAGCTGAGGGGGGGGGGACCGTGGATGGATTGCACCCCTTTTGATATTCGACCCCTTTGCGTCACTATGTCCGTGTCGAGTTCAGGGGACATACTGGGGTCGATTCTCGGGGAGAGAAAGCATCTTTTCTTACTCATTAGTCCGTTGGGTATTGTGGAATGTGGCAACAGACTTGACACTGACAAGCATGTGCTTGTGCGTGGAGAAGCATATGGGGTAAGAGTTGAGCTGGTTGCGGAGGGAGGGAGGCTTGGTCGTTCGTGGTAACTACTCGGTAGGTCGATACTATTACGACTACCTACTAGTTAATCATAGTTACGAAAGGATACATGGCCTCCAGACTTTCGATTCGATTCTTCTGTCGAATATGAGGATTTCGACAGGCGATCGATGCAACCACAAGTTCTAGACTCGAGGTGTAGGGCGGGAGACAAGTCATCTGCGTGCGTGTTGCATGGAGTAATTCCCGGGGAGCGCACAGAGATCACTCTGGGACCAGATCCATTGATCTACCTGGAGCCCACCATCTTAACTCATCCTTCTTCCTTACCCGGTAGTTGGGACTGCTCATGGTCATCGTCTCATACGTAAGTATTTTGTACTGTTGTACTATGCACATAGCGTAAGTCCCTTCATAAGTTCATAGTTCATACTCATAGTTCATAGTTCATAGTGACCTAAGCGGGGGAGCTAAATTTGATGTCCGCGTGCGCACTGACAATCTTGGTTGCTGAAGCACCCATGACGTAACCCGGGATCATTATTAATTGCTCTGCCCTGCCAACCAGTTTAAACACACCGGATCGCTGTCGTCCGTTTTCATGTCTTGAATTGCTGCTCGACTTGATTCAGGTCTCTTGGTCGTAGGGAAGGACATTCGGTGACTGTATCTCGTCTGCGTCTGAATATTGATAGATCCACTCAACGGCTGTCCTCTCTGAGAAATCGACTTCCCAATTGAACAATCAAACAATGGAAAAAGAAATGCAAAAATACAAAAAGCAAAAAGCAAAAAGCAATAAAAAAAGGCACGAAAAGCAGAACCTCGAATCAGAGGGCACAGAATCTCTTCAGGAAGACCCCACATATTCCTGGAATTCCCGATGGCTCTGCACCAATTGATTGGCAAAGGCACGAGGAGGGGAAGGTCCGATTCTGCCCGAAAACGTGGAGCAGCCGACCGTGCATCGCTTTGCGGCTGGTTGGTTTTTTTCTCTCTCTTCCCTTCTCTGTCTTCCAGACCAAGCCGGTGGACCCCGAGAACCCCAAGATGAACCACCGAAACCTTAGGCTGAAGGGGAGCTTTACCTGATCGGGCTTACCGTCTCGCTGCAAAGGTCGGGGCAGCGCGACTTTCCTCAGCTGGACTCGCTGGACTCGTTCACTCCTCCAGTCTCCCTCGGAGTCCCTCCAGACCTTATCCATATGTCAGTCTCAGAACCAGGTCTTCTCCTTTCATTGCGGATCAAATTACCTTACCAAGTGGGTCTTGTCTCTTGAGATCGGGCAGCAAGATGATTCGTAGTCGAGGGGCTCTTCTCCTCACCGGTTACGATGCATCTTGTTATACAATAACACCGTATCAGCCCTGACAAGATTGGTGGTAACCGACTATGTACTGTACGGTCGTACTGTACTACTAGGTACACCTCTCTTCGTTCCCTTCTCTGTCTGGGGTCCTGGAATCCTGAGTCAGCAACCTTCCGCGACCGGGAGGCCTCGCGGTGTAACTTCACCACAACCTTAATAGACACGAAACAATCTTGTTTTCATCTTGACTTGATCCAAACCACGAGGCCGGAAGTGGAGCAAACAAGCAGTGCGCCCATAATCTAATTCTTCGAAGAAGTGTATGAACTTTCCGAAGTCAATTACGTCGTTTCCCACTCTGCCCCTGGAAGAGATGTCATCGCGAACCGGTTCCCTTGACTCCGTACTCTCTTCCTTTCCTTGCAAGGCAGGGAAAAGTCAAGACTCGGACCGACTCCTGCTTTCAGTTCGGCATGCCGATGCACATCATCTCTTCCTGCATTTCAGAATGGGGTATTCTCGGCGCAACCACACACCACTGCAACCGCTGCACACACTTTATTTTCCTTGTTATCGTCTTCCCTCGGAGACCTTCTAGACCGGGCCGACCAGATCATTTTTCTTTGCCTCCGACGGAGTACATCGCTCCTTGGGCCCTGAACGCGTGACGGGGTCTCGGAGGTGGCCGCGGCCATCACCATCACCAGAAGCCGTAATCCTTAGCACCGCCACCTCAAACAGAAGTAAAACAGCCGCTCGTTTGTCGCATCACACCGCCGACAAAACAGTCCACTGTCCGCTACTGTATCCAGGTACTTCACCACCGGGCCGGTCGCGCGTCCTTTTCTGCCGTATCACGTGGCGTAAGCTCCTGCGTCCACCTGTCTTGGCTCCTTCCAGTTTCAAACTTAGTCCTTTGCGCGCCTCAATAGGAAATTTTGACACTATACAAGACTTACAAGCTAGGGGACTTCTAATTGGAAGCAAGGAGCCCGATTCGAGCGAGCGGGCCTATCCCGAGAGTTGGGCAGCATTGGCATCTTCAATCTTCTCATACCACTCGGTCGGACTTGACTACTATTCTAGTGTAGCCCACTTGCAATCTACACTACACCAGCCACTGGGGTATGCCGCGTTATGTCTAGGTCATTATGGTCATAGCTTGCACAACGAATCGGTATTGTTGGATGGTAAGGGGTATGTCTGACCCTGACTCGATACCAAGCCAATGTACGGGGCTCTCTGTCATCACTGGTAATACTATACTGATACATGGAGGGCTTCAGATACAGAAACAATGGTAAGAGCATGGAGTATCAAACACAGATCTTCTTAGATGCCTTCTTTCAATTTGCCAACCTACCGCACATGTCCGCAGTCTACGTTCAGACAAGTTCCCTCATTCTTCAGAATTCAAATTCCGACGTCAAATACTGAATGCAACCTATGTGTCAATGACTAGCAACCAAAAACCTGTTACCGAAGCACACGCCAAAGCAATGATTCGATGGCCCCGAGCCGCGGGATGATCACATGAGCCGAACATCCTTCATTCCACCACCCATCCAACACCACCTACCACCAACTAACCTACTCCGTAACTACATCCCCCCGAAACTTACACCTACCACTCTTCATTTCAACCTAGTCTTTCCTCCTCCGCATCCGATGGTCCTTCCGAAAAGATGCGGAAATTCTAAAATACCGCGGGTAATTTCGCTGAGCTGAGTTGCGCTTACTAGATCTCAAGCATCTTCCGCATAAGGCAAAGCAAAAATCGTACTACATCCAGGCTGCCCTGGCTATACCCAACCCTCGGGAAAAAAAATCGACTACGCAGTCAAGTGCGCCCTTGGGCGAATCAGAGCCCCAGAAACCCAGCATTTTTGACTTCTTCTGGGTCTGGGTTTTTCGTTCCATATTCAGGTCGGGCATTCGAGAAGTTTTCTAGAAGAGGTTTAGGCTTGCAAATCGGAATACTAAATCGGCTTAGATCGGTATTTATGCTTTTGCTTTTTTCTTTCTTTTTTCGTTTCATGGGTATCAAGCCGATGCGGTACTTGCGTGGGGCGCTGGGCAGCGGCTCGCAGATGGCTTGTCGCGGCCTTAGTATTACCGGATACCTGGTACCATCCATACCATCCATCTAGTACTCCTGGGTACAGTACAAGCGGTCACACACTTTTACTGGTATGTATTAGTACGTTGTCTGCGACTTTTCCAGGAAGAAGGATTGTCCGGATACAGCTCCATGGCTGAGGATTTTCTGTCCTTTCGCAATGGGCCAATGGAAGGCGAGATAAATGTAGTTTCCTTGTGTATAGCCAGAAAACCGTGGATGATCATTGATGGTCAGTCGCATCAATCGTGCCAGATGCCTCCCTCACATCCCGGTAGTTACTGTCCGTATAGTACTCCGTACAATTACTCATATTTACAGTTGCTGCTGGGGGGCTTGCAGACCGCCCTCGAGCGGTTCCTGGGAGACCAGCCGGGCGACGGCGGCGGCGGCGGCGACTGGCCGTGTATGCCCGTGTGTGTTTATTTACTACTAGCAGTTCAGCTGCATAAGCATGCATGTTGATTGACACGGGTGACCTAGACGAGAAGCATTGAGATCTCCCTCCCCCCTCTCTCGCACCTCGCCATGGTTGCCTTTCGATTAAGATAGTTTCCTTTTTGGATCGATATTTGCTTATTCCGGTCCGGGATGATTTGCTTTTTCGTCAAAGCTTTGCGGCAGACCATAGCTAGCGTTGGCGTTTTCGTCGGTGACTACCTAACTTATGGACTGGTCTATACTTCTGGGTTGTTTCTGGCACTGATATCATTTTCTTCCAGTTTCTGTTTCTTAAGTATGGAGGTATCAGACAAGCATTGCACAGAATCCGGGAAATTACGTAGTGGGAGAGAGGGTTTCAATGTCAGTTTCTGGGGTGAAGGCTGATGGGAGGGGGGGGGAGAGGGGAAAGACGGAGGACTTTGCTCCGAATTGGTGTAGTGAGTACAGCAGCAGCAGCAGCAGCAAAACCCCCGCTGCTTTTAGATGGAGTCAGTCATCAACACACAACAAACTAACTGGCTTGCATGATAATTGCATGTCTGACATTTGTACTGTACCTGTCGAGACTCGAGAGGGGCGGCCAACCTTTCCCCATTTTCAATGGCAACCGCTGGACTGAAGTTCAATGTAACAATAATTGAACTCGGGGGTAATCCGTGAGATCGGTATAAGGATGATTTTGGAGGGTGGATGATACACATTGAGGTGCGGTGCGGGTTGCTATTCTTCCCATTGATTGACTCGATGATTGGTGAGCATTGAGAAGAGGGACTTTGTTCGGGGAAATCGGATCTCTTCACCCGCGCGTTTTTCTTGATCACCAACTTTAGATTTGCGCCCTGTGTGCGCCAAAACTCTCTCTATCTTGAGAACCTCTTCTCCATCGGACTATGGCCGTAATGTACACCCTATGGGCTTTGTCTGTCCGGCTAAGATGAGTTGCTTCCCTCTCTTGCTTAAGGTTGAACTACGTGTACAGTAAGGACCCTGACCGGCCTCGACCAAGGGGATGTATGTGTGTATGGACGGAGTAATCACGGAGAAATAAATTCCTCGACTTCTCGACTTCTCCAAGCTTACTTCTGAATGTCGAGACGGTTCTGGACCGCGGGCCTTTTTTTTTTTTTTCGTGCTGAAGGAACAAGCTGGCAGATGAATTGCGCTTTAGAAATCGAACCACTTACAGCCTCTCGATTTTGCCTTTTCGTCCCTCTTTTTGCCGGAAGGAGTTTTGTCTGGTGACCTTTCGTTGAATCTTGGGATCTTGCATCTAAATGGATCCAGGCTGAGGGAGAAAAACAATCCAGCATAGACCAACCATCCGTAGATCTCAACCGTCCAGACTTGGTCGATTCCTTTCTCCGGGTTGAGGAGCCACCGGCGTGTCCTCTGTCCTGTACTGTCTAATCGAAAACATCGATGTCTCAACATGCGTATACGCGTGTCGGTCGTTAACTTAGTCCCCACATGGCCACAAGTACTTTGCACTGTACAGTACTTACTCGTTATTCGTTAAAGTGTGCCTTTTATTGTTGTTTGGATAGCATCGAGTCAGCTGACTCGGGAACCAGGGTACAGTACTTGCGTTCCACGTCGAAGGTCATGTACGGCACCGATCCAATTCCTCATACTAAGTGTATACTAAGTCTTCAGTGGGTCGATACTTCCGGTATTCACCTACCTATTCATACTAGATACACGGTACAGTACGAGTAGTCGCTCAGATTGATCCCACGAATCATGGTCGAAGAGAGCCCTGTGCGTGTTCCGGGAATGAGGGGGAGGTGGCGGCGGGCGGGGAACAATTCGATGACACAGAAAAAGGAGCCCTAAACCAGGCACGATGATTTGGCGGGGGGAGATTTTGGAGGGGTGGGAAGGGGGGGCAGTGTATGAGTGAGGCTTTTCCCCTTCCACCACCCGCCAGCAGGTTTAATCTCGAGATACCGGATTTTCTGGTGTTGTGGCTTGTGGATTGGTTCGGTCGGTCGGTCGGTTCTGAAGGTCGCAAACTACTCCGTAACTAAGCTAGCTAGCTACCAAAGAAAAGAGGTCACCTGTCGGGACTTTTTAGTGATACGGAAATGCAGCCCATGTCGTACCTGCCAATCGAAATCGGGAGTTTCTGTGGTCTGGAAGGATTTCCAATCCATCGGTACACCTGCGGGAGGGGGGGCCAGAGAGGAGGGGTGAAGGGGAGGGGGTGTTCTTTACTTCCAGTTGGGTTTCTCAAAAGTTCTTGTTTTGATTCTGTATTGAAACTCTCATTTACAAACAGAGGTACTTGCACTGTACTAGGTACGGAGGGCTATCTCCGGATTACTACTTGTGGTTTTGCTTGTCTGTCTGTCTGCCTGTCTGTCTGCCTGGCCCTAAGATCTACTGGAAAGGAAGAGAGATGAAGTCACCGATGATCGAATCGATCATCGTCATGTACAATTGGAGTGTTGCACCTGCCAGTCTACTTCTCGCCAACCAGACTGTTTCCTTCTCTATCATAACTATCTGCAAACGCATTGGCCGGGTCACCACTGTCCACTCTGTCTTTGCCCATTCATTCTTCATGCCACAACGATGCTACATGATGCATATGCAAGCCGGAGAACCCGACTCCCCACCTCCTGCATGCAACGGTGTTGTGAGTTCGGTGCACGGAGTGCACACACTACCTAAGGCTCATTTCGAGCGGCAGATGGGGGAGGGGGCATAGGGGCCATTTCTTTTTATCTTTTGTGGAGTCAATATAGCATTGCTTGTGGCTTGAAAGCCATTGCATCTAGACCAAGGCGTCATAGAGGCAAGAAGAAGAAAAAAAAAAGCAAAGTTAACCCATTAAAATGGTGGTGGTCAGCCAGCTTATCCAAAAGCATGTCATTTCATCTTCCATGCAGCATGAAGGTCGAAGCTCTCCATTAAGAATGGGGTGTTTCTTCCCTTTTCGCGCCTCAAGGTGGGTGACTACAGCACGATCCTGAATGCTATCACATAGCCAAGGTGGCAGGGACGCAGGCATCATCAGATGGCCCTCAATATTCCGACAGAAACAGTGGACAACGCAACATCGGTCGACGTTTGGGGACTGCGCAAAACAAAGTGCATCCCTCTACGTGGCAACGATCAATGGTGCACATGAGGGTGACTGCAGCATGGACTGCTTTCTTGTTGATAGCGTTCGCCTCGGAATCATTGCCTGTTCCAATCGGGGAGATTGTCTTTTTCTCGTGGCCGGCGTTGTATGGGATTAGCAATGCGTTGCCTATCTATCAGGATTGGATATTGCAGAGAGAGAGAGAGAAAGCATTTGCAACAGATTCTCAATTCGGCAGCAGTTCATGACCACTGCAGTCCCACTCCACGTCAGAGAGTGGAAGAAGCTGCGGTGGTTTCTGCTGCTTTCTGACAGATCGATCCACTTCGTTCACTAACTATGGTCACAATTTCCCCAGACTTCTTTTCCCCGCGATGCTTGATGATCGTCGCCTCAACGGACGTTTCGAGATTATCGCATTAATAAATGATAGATTTCAGAATGAAAATCAAGACGGAGCATATCACGGGGGTAGAACAGATGGTGACTCGATGATATCAGCAGCCATCACGTGGTCCCCATTCGGCGTCATTTGTACTCCCCTCCTTGACCTTCTTTCTTTCCTTCTCTCCCCTCTCCTAAACAACCTCAGAGTACAACAACAACAACAGCAACAGGAAACAAGAACGCCTCCCAGCGCCTCCCGTCTTCAAACCGAATCAGGTACTTTTTGTGGCTGCAGCTACTGGATCCCGGCTCTGTCGTCGTTGGCCAGGACCTGGCGACTTGTCGATCTCCGGGTCACCAGATCTCTGCGTTGGCAGTTCGAACATCGCGACGAGAGTGGGTGAGAGCAGAGCCCTTGCTCCCTAACCCCCGGGCTTCAACGCGCAGACAAAAAGTCGCCGTCAAAACCCATTCCGTACCAGCATTTAATCTTGCTTAGCGACCTTTGCGCCGATCGATACGGCATCTGTTCCCTTGCCCCCCTTCTCGGCCATTCCTTCGATCTCACGCGTGATCTCTTGGACCTGCCGGGGATGACAGGATGCCCTTGCTATTGATTTCTTTCGACAACTTACCACTTTCTTAGCTTTCGCTTCCCTTGTATACCAGCCATTGGGGATTTCAATCCCGGTCTTTCACCGTGTTCTCGCGCCAGATATTATCTAGATAGACCATGAGGTCAGCATCATCCTCCACGTCAACCAGACGATTGCGCAACATCGTCCCGCGTCATGAGCCTCTCTATAGTTCCTAGAGTCGGCTGGCTCATCTACACCGGTCTACATACTTCAAGTACCCTTTCCATTTGGCCTAGACAACCGCCGCCTCGGTTTCTAGATTAATGCGCCATTCGTATTCCCAGGTCCAGGCCTGGTCGATCGGCGCCTATTCCTTGTCCTTCCCCTCTTCTCAACCTCTTTACCCATGCTCGTCACCTCCCATGTGCAATATACTCGGTTGTCCCAATGAAGTGTTATAACTATAGTGCTCGAGCTTCAATCTTCCGACCTTCCACTCATTAAAGAACAGCACCAAAGAAAAAAAACCAAAAGATAACGAAACCGATCAATCCCCTGAGGATGGCTAATCATCCAGCCTCTCAGCAGACGTTTCTTCTCCCCGCTGTCTTTTTCTCACGTCACTTTCTTCATTTCTTTTTTCGTTTTTCTTTTATTTCTTTTCGCCGTCATTCCCTTCCAGACCCGTAGATCCGCGGAGTGAGGAAAGAAAAACAAAGAAAAAACAAATCCCCTGAATCCGACATATCGGCCCGCAACTTTTAAGGGTCACACGCCCTGGAACCAAACAATTCTTAATTTGACATATGTCGTGTGTCGGACAATTGTTTTACTCTTTTTTCCTTCGCCTTCTTCCCGCGGATAATCTTTTGGAGAGCGTTGGCAAACACTGTCCCATAACATCAGCCTCAAAGAGGGGCCTGGCTGGCTAAAATTAGCCGGCCGTGTGCGTTAGTTATGTATGGCATGGCTGTATAGTAGGGATAGATTGATGTAGAGATGAAGATGTTAGTTTTGGTAATGGGTAGATGAATGACTGACCCCCTGGGCTCTGTGATTGTTGCTGACATTCACAGATCGTGCCACCTCCCACTCCCACCAGAAACAGTCAAACCGAGCAGATGTCTGCCTGTATCATCTGGCATCATCTTCATAGATCGTAGCAGTGGCTCTAGAGCTACGGAGGGAAACAAGGCCGTCAATTCATAGTCAGAACGAACTGACTGTGGACTGCTTGCTTGCTTGACCTTCCAGACGAGAGTAGCAAGCTCGCTTGTTTTTCAACCCCAGAATCTGTGATTGGTAACCGTGCCATTGCAATCATGACCTGTACTCGAATATTTAATGCCACCGCACGGATTGACTGCCTGCCTAACCCCTAGCGCTACCGCGTGTGCGGAGGCTATAATCTCTCTCTCTCTTCCTCACCCTGTGACCTCAGCCTGGACAGGTACTACTAGTACTAGTACTGCTCTCGTCTTCGGCGCCGATGAAGGACAGACAGGGAGCGGAGGGATATGCGACTCTGGTTGGCGTTCTCGGGCGATGCGTCGGACAGGTGCGACGAGGGTTTGTGGTTCCGGAGGAAGGAAGGGGGGGGGAGGAGGAGGAGTAGGAGAGAAGTTCAATCCCTTGTTGGTGGTTCTTTACGTTGGGTGCTTTTTTTCTGGTGTTTGGCGGTGTATCTCCTACTGCTTTTTGTTATCTATCTTGATTGGGGAGTGATAATGTAGGGGTTGCGTGAGAGATATAGGAGCTTGGTTTTGGAGGGTAGGAGTGGAGGGAAAGGTTTACTGGGTATGAGGACTCGATTTGCGAGGGAGATAACATGGGACTTTGATTTGGGAGGGTGGGTTCGAGGCAAAGATTTAATGGGTATAAGGACTTGATGCTGGTGGGTTGCGTAGCTGGTATGGTATGTCTTGGGATGATATTTGTTCGCTGGAACGGGGCTGGTCCCCATTGCTAATGTATGGTGGTTTTCTTATGGTACATTGAAGGCGTTGGTCGGTATTACAAAGAGTAAGTAATGTAGTTGGCGGAGCTGAAACAGCCACGAAGAAAGAAGAAAGAAAAAGAGGAGTCATCAATCCGTCAGGTCAGACACACGAGAACTCTCCTATGCCCGTGGTGTCCTCAAGAAAGTGAGAGGGATAGGAAAGAGCAGCAGTCGTCTAGATTGCCTTCTCAGACCGACGTTCCCAGTGCACCATGGCTGGCTTCAGCGGACCTGAGAACATAGTCGAGTAGTCGGTTCCTGGAACTCCCTTCTTGCCCTCCAGGTTGTAGACCCGCAGATGGCGCACAAAGGTCGCAACAATCGTGGTCAGATTGAGGTAGGCAAACTTCTCGCCGATGCAGCGGTGACGGCCAGCTCCGAAGGGGAGATAGGGACTGGCGGTGCCCTTGGAGACGGCGCCGTAGCCGTAGTCAACCATCTCGCCGCCGTCTTCCTCCTTCTCAACCTGGTCGTCCCAGCGGCGCGGATCCCACTTGCTCGCGTTGGGGAAGAACTCGTCGCTCTGAGCGGTGACACCGGGTGACGCCAGCAGCACATGGCCGGTGGGCACCACCATGTTGGTACCGGGCACTGGCATGTCGCTCTTGACCTTGCGCATAATGGAGTGGATGGACGAGTGGAGACGGAGGGTTTCCTTGATGACACTCTTGTGCAGGGGCAGCTTGTCGATGTCCTCATACTGCAGCGGGGCGAAGGTTCCGTCCGCTTCGCGGCCGAGGTTGGAGACCTGTTCCTGGTAGAGCTCATCAAGGTATTGAGGTTCGGAGGCCAAGCGAAGCAAGATCCAGGCGCTGATGGAGGCACTCGAGTGCTGGCCCGCCAGGAGCAGGGTGATCATGATGTGCGCGATCTCATGGTCCGGCACCGGCTGTCCGTTCTTGTACGTGCAGTGCATCAAGTTCCACATCATGTCGGATTTCTCCTCATCAGGGTTCTTGCGGCGTTGGTCCAGAATCTCCGTGTAGATCTCGCGCATGCGGGCATGCGCCACGTCCCGCTGGCGGTTGTGCGGCAACGGCGCCCAGGGCAGCATGAAGTTGATTGGACTAAAGCCCTTTTCGAGGTCGTGGTAGAGGTCGGCGAATTCGGAGGTCAGTTTGCTGCGGACTTCCTCCCCTTGCAGGGCGCGCGCTGCGGTGTAGATCGTGAGCTCGGACATGGCGGCGGGGACGTCGAACACCCCGGAGCTTCCCTGGAACCAAGGCGAGGTGCGCAGGAAGTCCAGCGTCTCCTGCTCAATCAATTGCACGTGCGATTCGAGCGCGGTTTGCGTGAGACCGTACTTGACGAATTTCTTCTGTTCCATGAGCTTGGAGTTGGGGCAGTCGTACACCACATCGCGCCCGAACACCGGGGTGGTCAGTGGGGAATACACCTCCTCAGCGTTCGCGTCCTTGAGTTTCGCATTGAGGATGAATTCGTTGCCTTGAATACCGAGATACACCGTGGTCTTTTGTCCCAGCAGCACAAACGTGAAGATATCGCCGTACTGTTCACACCACCGTGGGTCAGCTCGTACAGGTACGGTAAATTGTCGCTGCGGAGGCACTGACCTTTTCTCGGTTGGAAAAGAAGAAGGCGTAGGGGTCCATGCCATAGGTGATGGTATTTCCCAAGAACGGAATCCAGTGGAAGACCACGGGGGGCTCATTCTTGTTCCGAAATAGCAATTGGCGCAAGACGTTCAGCGCAATGATGATCACGAATCCTGCGGCCGCGTAGGCGCTGGCGACAGCAAAGGATGTCATGACGGCGGAGTGCTCAGAGTTGAGTGGATTCAAACACAGAGCAGAGATGGTTAGAAGAGGGAAGAAATCATCATCTGGACGGGAAAAACAAGAGTTGGAGGGAGAGATGGAGATAGGAGAGGAAAGAAAGGCCAGGTCTTTAGCGTCTCCAAATAATCCAGAGCTCTCTGTGTTTATTAGTGTTATCTTATTAGCCAGAACTGCCAGGCACCAGCAGAGCCCCTGATATTGCTTGACCGACCATTCACTGGCCAGTCAGGGAACAAAGAGCCCGGCATGAACATGGCCCCAGAGCCGGGTCAGACCACTGGGACTGTGAACAACAAGAATAATATTAATGGCTGTAAAACATCGAACCATGCTTGAACCGCAGGCAAGGAGCCAAAAAGAGTGCCTTTGAGGGGGGAGATTTGGAGACCGGGCCGACTCCACAGTTGCCTGTTTGGGCCATTCTCGAAGCACATCCATCGTATTGAATACGCCTTCTTGTCATTGGTCTATGGTGATTGGGTGCCTGGGGCCATCCACTACTTCGTAAGGTAGAGAGGGGTCTGGCCGCGTACGGTGCCTGAGGCGGCAACAAGCATAAACTTCTCCATTGAGTATACAAAACTTAAGCCAAAGAAAGGGCTGGGTACTGCAGGACTAGCCTGTGAGGCAAGACACTCAGATTCACTCCTCTCAAATTGTGGCAAGCAAGTGAGTCATGGCCAAACTGTATGACTCGGCGGAGATGATCAGAATGAGTAATCATGATGATGACGCTGTGCCAGTCCCATTCGAGACTAGCTTCTGCGGAGCTTGATCGCCGCCGCCCTGTCCATATATCTGTGGAATGGGGATGTACATACAAATGTACCACAGTCCGTTATTGTACGTACGACAACACATCTGCCTGCCAGCTAAGACTAAGATTGTCCCGGGCATATATCATCATCTGTCAGAATCGAAGAACAACCATGAGCACCACGCAGTCCGGGAGCTCTGGCACTGCCACCTCTGGCTCACCCCACCGACCCATCTCAAAAGCAGAAGCATCGAATCCCAGAGAATTCCAGCTCAATCAGTTACGGCGTCGCTTTCACCCACAAGAAAGCAGTGATGACACGGGCACGACGGCAACATTTGGGCTCACCCCCTCTGATCCGGACTTCCCTTTCGAAATGGACAAGCTGCAGTGCATTCTACACGTCCCTCTAACTTACCCCACTCAAGGACGGCCCACGATCAAGGTCACCAATCCCGAAATGGGAAGCGCATTCCAAGAGAATGTTGCTCGAGGCTTCGACGACATTGTCGACAGCGCCATCAGAAGCGGCAGCCGTGGGACGCTGCTCAGCTACATGAACACTCTAGATCGACATCTGGAGCGCTTGCTGACGACTTTGGAACGGGGGCCTACGCTCAAATTTGTGCCTAACACGACAGCAAGTAAGCCACAGTCAGCGGCAGCTCAGAAGCTGACAAGAGGTATGGAGTCGCTAGCTGTGTCTCCGTCAACCTCTCAGCCTCGGACCCAAATGCTATCGACCCCCAAGCCTGCTCCGGTTCCGACTTACACCGCGGCAGAGAAGGCCCAGGCGGAGAAGCGACGCGCAGCTGAGACGAAACAATTGGAGGCTCGACTTGGTAGATTGTCCTCTTTCCAGAAGCTCAGTAACGGTCTCTCTTTTCTTATCCCCATTCAGCCGGCCAAAATTGATCGGCTACCTGTGCCCCTCCGATCTGTGAAGGCTGTCAAGTTGCAGGTGCCTCAATTGTACCCGCTTGAGCCAAGCGCCATCGAACTGAACAGTATTGAAGGCCCAGAGGCTCGAGCTGTCGAAGCAGGCTTCAGCAAGTGGGTTGAGAACAACCTAAACCTAAACCTGATGTCGCAGGTCAATTATCTCACTAGCAACATGCTTAATTTCGCTAAGACGCCAGTGGAGAACGCTCCCGCTCCAGCTGCGATACCCGAGATTCCAGATTCTAAGCCATCAGAGGAAGCTGTAACAGGTCCGCCGGTTCCAGAATCCGTGGCGACGGACAAACCGCATGTCCGTGTTGTGCCCCGACCTCCGGAATGGAACGTAGGTGGTGACAGTAGTGCTTCTGAGGAGACGGATTTCACCGAGTCTGACGAGGAACCTACGGAAGACGATGAAGATGGAGGCGCTCCTGTTCCCGACCTTCCCGAGCCTACCAATGTTGAACACGGCGTTGCTCTCTCCTTCCCATTTCTGGAACTTTACGGGATTGAGCTTCTAGAGCTCGTCGGTCTTTATATCACAATTAAATGCGATCGATGCAAGGAGACGATGGATGTGAGAAACATTCCACAGATCAAAGACAAAAATGACGAGCTGTCTCTCAAAGTGGAGACATGCAAGAAGTGTGCGAACACGATGAGCATGGGTAAGACGATCCTCTCAGCACTTAACGCTTTGGCTCAAAGGATGCTCATTTGGTTCGGCAGGATTCCGCCGTCAGTTGATGCATCCCACCGCGACCCGAGCTGGCTATCTGGACTTGGATGGTTGCACTGTAGTCGATCTCCTCCCTAGGTAAGCAGATACTCTGCTTTGAACGGAGTCCTCCCTCTGTCATCGCCTCTATCATACTAAAGGAAATGCACTAACAACCGCTGCAGTAGCTTTATACCCACGTGCGCGGAATGCTCGACGCCATTTCCGAGCCCTGGAATTGTGGCAGTTCGTGGCGAAAGCGCAATGGCCAACTGCCGTCAATGCCATCGCAAAATGGGTACGTGTATCTGTGCCAAGGTCACTTAGTATTCATTATACTAACCTGCACCAGTTCTCAAGGTCCCGGAGGTAAAGTTCCTCAAAGTCGGGTCTGCAGCATGTAAGCATTCCATGCCTCGCATTCAGGATCAACTTCTCACACGCCCCACACAGTCTCTTCTCGTGATCGTCCCCCTCCCCGCAAGAAGGTATGCTTCAAAACCCAGGTATATTCCCAATGAAAGCATACTAACACCAAATCAGCCCAAGGAAGTCCTCGGCATCGTCGCCGGCCAAGAACTCCCCCGTCGTGGCCGGTGCTCGCATTACGGGAAAAGCTATCGCTGGTTCAGGTACGCCATCGCCTAGCACCCACCCAAGAAAAACCGAAATAGTGTCCATGCTAACATCCTCCGCCCTACAGATTCAGCTGCTGCGCAAAGGTCTTTCCATGCGACAAGTATGACCAGGCTCAAACCCACCCTGCCGTCCCGTCCACATGCTAATCAATCCACAGATGCCACGATGCGGCCACTGACCACCCCAATGAACATGCAAACCGCATGATCTGGTAAGCCAGCAGCCAAGCAAAATTGAAACCCTCGCAATCAACGCCTCGAAGCTAATCGTCATACAATAAACAGTGGCTTCTGTTCCCGTGAACAAATCTACCGCCCCGAGAACTGCGGGATCTGCCGCGCCGTCCTGATCGGTAAAGCCGGCAGTGGCTTCTGGGAAGGCGGCAAAGGAACCCGGAATAAGACCCTGATGAGTCGAAAAGGTCCGTCGCGCGCGTTCTCTTTTGATTCCTCGGGGTTTACATGCCCCTCTTGTGAGATGCTCTGCTAACGCCGCACCAAATCCGACATCATATAGATCCACGCAAGTATAAGCGTCGTGGCGGCACGACGCCTGGCGGCTCGTCCAAGAAGACTTAGGGTGCTCGGGCTTGAGGCTTTTGGTCAAAGAATCCTCATCCTGCTAAGAGCTGGAGAGCTAGCTGGAAAAGGAGGCCCTGTGCAATGAGACACTTCGTTTTGAGGTGCTTGCTTGCGCTATCCCCCTCCCCTTCGTCTTGAACTGTCCTGGCTTGTCCGTGCGCTGGAAGCATTTGTTCGTTCTCGTCCCTTCTTCGCTTGGGTGGAGAAAGATGGAGTATTACGGCATTGTGTCGGATGACTACCGCTTCGGATTTATGAGAGATTATGCCGGGCTGGCTAGCTGCTGGCAGGCTGGCAGGCTGACATCAGGTGTCTTATGGGCTGGCTCAGGTACGTTATTGCCTCTGGGCAGCAAACTGCGAGACAGGTCATGGTTGACGAGACTTGAGGGCGGGGAACTTCCCGGGGAAGCTGTTAAATATGAAGTCGAGGTGTCGATGGAGGTGGCCATTTACGGAGTGTCAGTTGTGTATAGTGTGGATACTACCTATCCAAATATTCCCAACCTTATGGAACCACAAGTGAGACTCCGAAAATACTCATTCACTGCCGCTGTACAAGCATAACCCAAGGTAGTTTCTGTCCTTCTCACATGCCAGAGCCTTGAGCTGTACGTAGCGCGTACGTAGTAAACAAGCCTGAGAGACCCTGGTTAAAGGATGAGCAGATAGTTTTCGCGACGCACCTTACATCCAGCTCCTCTACTCGTCATCGATACTTCTGTACGAGCTGCAATATTAGCCAAAGCTTCATTCCAACTAGCAGAGCAACCAGACCAGCTTTCTCTCTTACAGCACCCAGAATCAATCATCTTTATATTGCTCAGAATGCTTCTAAAATGAAAGTCCTGGGCAACAACAAAGCTTGCTAAGCACACACCCCTTCACCTTCGCCAATCCTCCTATACCCGTCAAATCGACAAAATCACCCAGGGGAGCGTACACCCAACCCAGAAGCGCATACACAGACAACAGAGTAGGACAAGCCATGACCGTGTTATATATGGCTGTAGCATTCACCGTCACCCTGGTGGCAGGACAGATCGTATTATCACACTAGTGCGTATTGTCGTACCTGCGTATAAAACGCAGCAGTGCCTAGCAGATTGTCCGTACCTTGCGTCGTGACCGTCGCAGGCAGGGTATCTGTTGAACGTGTTTTGTTTCTCTTGTTTCTTTCTTCTTCCCTTCTCCTGTTGTTCTTCATCTCTCTCCCCAACTACAAATTCTCCTTTACGTTCTTTAACCTTGAACTGAGACTTACACAGGGCTGTGACAGTTGGCACACTTTTCTCGATAGTACGGAATAAGAGAGCCGTGCTCACAACGACTTGTCAAGGGTAAAGATCATTCGAGTTCACGTCCTGAAATCAAGACCCTCAGATAAAGGTGCCGGGTGATGAGCAGTGTGAGCCATCACACAGGGTAAGGGCTATCATGTCAAACCGTGGTAAGTATATCTTTCATAACCGAGAGAGTTCTCTCGATAATAAGGGGCTTTCTGCATTACCCCATATTCTTGTGGGATCTCTATCCTCTTTCAGCTTTGAAACTTGCTTTATATGCGTGTGATTATGTTGTTGGGACCGTGGGGTTCTCTTTCCTTCTGAAACTGAGACAACAACAAGAGATATCTGGATCATAAACAATGGTTCTGAATCAGATAGTCTGGCTGAGGGAGAATCTGATATTGCAGCCTCAATATCTTGACTAGGAGGGAGCCGAATTGATTGTCGGAGACGAATTATGCTAACTTATCTCGAATCAGAGAATAGACCCCATGCGCTCAGACGCAGACCATTGCCTGCTGTCCCGCAGATTCTCGAAGGCATCGAGCTGGAAGAGGTGGTCGACTGTCTGCCATCAGTTCACCAGGTTCTCAGAAACCGTGAGACAACCGATTCAGGTCTAGGCGTTGTCCAAAGATCGTCCAACAGACCAAAGCAGTTGGTGAGAGCATGCCTTTATCACTTCAGTCAGCCCCATTCTTCGTGATAAGATGAATGACTTACAGTTTCCCTTGTATCAGACGGTGGATGAAGCCAGTGTGGAGGCATTCGCAATCAACCGTTCCCCACATGGACAGCCCGCTAGAACCACGAGACTTCTTCCACCTCCATACGGCTCTTACTATCCACCCAGAGCTGCTCCTACGGTTACACCTTCCACTCACCCTCTCCTCCAGCAGTCTCCAGCATCCACCGCGGGAGGATCATCGAACCTGACGTCCGCACCGGCTGCTCCAGTCATCGTGGTGACCGATCCCGATGGTGATCAACGAGCCCTAAGCACCGAAGACGAGTTTCTCTATCCAATCCCTCTTCTGGGGGACGCATCAGCTCAGCCAGGTATTCCTCTTCCCCATGTAGCCGAAGAGCCCCGCGGACAAGCTTATGACATTTTAGAGGAGTTCCGGCAGAGGGACGACAATCCTCCGCCACCCCGCAAGTCCACAGTGCAGAGATCCCGCCTGTCCCCATTCTGGCAGCCTCGGCCCGTCCGCACTTACTCGTCGTTCGCCGGAGGGGGGTACCCGCCAGACAACGGGATGGGCTTTGCGAGTCGGTCCCTGTCCCTGTCCCCGTCCCCTCCCGGCATTGAGATCGTGACCGCGTTCGAAGACCAACCCGCGCGGACGGCGAAATGCGATGTGTGCGATGGCCGCAACACCTCCGGTATGAGCCGCTGTACGGTGTGCAAGTGGCAGTGTTGTCACGATTGCACCATCCGCCATGGCCTTCGCAGAGCTCACATTTGCGGGAACGTTTTGCACGTTGCGCCGACCACGCGGGAGGAATTACTGCGGAGCAGCACGGAAACCAGTAGTCGATCGACAGGCAGAACAAAGAGAAGGAAGCAAGCGAAGAAGGCGGGTGGTAGTGGTGCAAGGGCGAGTGCGCATGCGCATGCGAGGAACAATCGCGGCTTGGAGTCCCCGGTCAGCACTTCAGACGACGGCTCGAGCGTGGGAACAGCCACTGAGACAAGGTACCATGTGGAGACAGGTGTGTTCGAGAATCCCCATCCACGCGCGAGTACCTATCAGTCGTTCGTCGACGGGGACGTGATCGTACGAGATTTCGGAGCAGTGACGGAAGCAGAAGGTACGGCGGCCGAGGCAGGTGCAAACATTCGCACATTTCCCAAGCCCAAGCAGGCTCAGCAATTCGTCAGTACAGTGCATCCGAGCTACAGCCACGAGTGTATTTGGGGTCCGCCGCCTGGCCTCGATGACGCCTTCACCGCCAATGCAGCTCGTGTTTACATCTCAGCCACTCCATCGGGAAGACCAGAGTACAGTGATCAAGATATGGAGGATGCTGGCGAGCTTCTTACCTTTTCAACCGCGGCGACAGCGATAGAAGATGTAAAGCGAGGTATGCCCCCCTCCCTGGAGGTGAAGATTATCACAGTCCGGTACCCGATGTCTAACAAGGTATATATCTTGCAGCCGGAGGTATCCCAGATGAAGGTAGCATAATCGAAGACGCGAGCGCGCTGACCCAGCGGGAGATTGAGGAGTATAAGCAGAGCCGTGCTTCGGAAACCCTCGCGGGTATGAATCCGACGAACCAGCATCAGGGACTCGCGAAGCACGATGCTGTGCAGGTCGAAGCGGAAGATACTGTGGCAGCCCGCACTGCTGCACGTCCCATCTACTTCCCTGGTTCCAGTCGCTAAGCGTAAGTGATCCCATCCCCTCGTGGAAATTCAATTCTCCGGCATGGATGCTTGCTTATAGTTCCAAAGCAGACACTCATCTTTCCCGTCAACGTCGCCTATAAATTGGAGAAGCAGTCGTCGCCGAGCATGCTAGATCTAGTTTTCGATATAAGGGCTCTTGACTAGTTTTTTGGTGGCAAGGGTGTGGCTTTTGACCGGAGTAAAAATAGCTCGGGGATGGTAAAGGAGCGGTGGGTGTGGGAGGAGATCCTATCGGGTTTTTAGCGGTGTACATCAAGTTCTGAGTTTCATCCTGCAAATCTTCAATATCGCTACAGGATCGAGTGATGATGCGCAAGATAGCACTGAAAATGCAATGTTATTGTACAAAAAGAAAAACAACAAGAAGCTCCGAAAGTAGAGAGGACGATGGGTTATAAATACAACACAAGAGAAAATCAAGGAGCCACTTCAAGCCACACTGTGGCAGGGCCATACACATGCATTTCTTTCGTCAACGATCCCCGCAATCCCCATTCTCAGGGATATGACAGAGACATGATCTAGGCCTTCTTGGCGCCGGCACGAGCAGCCGCATACTGCTGTCTCAGCTGGAGTAGCTTAAATGTCCGGGTTGGGCGCCAGACACGGCTGCCCAGGACCAATACCCAAGTGAGCAAGAGAAGACTTCCCGCCTGGTGAGCGGAGGCCAAGGGCGTGGGGACGAGATAAAGAAGGGTCGAAATACCCAGACCGACCTGGCAGAAGGCGAAAGCGACCACGCCGTGAACGCCTCGGCGCGCCGAGCGGCCCATCACGCGATTAACCCTAGGGACCTTGCTGTAAGCCCACAAGGCCATAATGCTGGTAAATGTAGTCATTGCCAGGATACGGTGGTCAAGCTGGACCAGGGAGGGGTTCTCCAGCATGTTGCGCCACCAGAGATCCGAGCGATCCTCACGCTGGGAATAACGTGCGTCCAAGAGTTCCTCCTTGGGAGGGGTAAGTCCATTGCCCATGTAAGGGAACTCATTGTAAATGAGACCGGCGTCAAGACCGGCGACAAGGGCACCAGACATGGCGGTAACGAAGACCAGGAGAGCCACACCGGCCACAGAGCGACGGAAAACCTTCAGGTGCTTGGAATGGAGTTTCTTGAGCTGCTTCAGGCCCTTGTTCACATCGGAGGCGAGGCGCAGAGAGCGCAGGATAGCAAGACCGTTCCAGAGCATAGCAGTGTAGCAGACGAAGGCGGCGGCAAGATGCGCGGTGAGACGGTACTGGCTGACGCGAGGGTGGCTGCCGGGGGCGAAAAGGTCCTCCTTAAGTCCAGACGCAACCATCCACCAACCCAAAAATCCTTGGAAACCAATCAGGCCTGCGATACCAGCAAGGCGCAGGGCCATTGGCTTGCTAACCTTCCTTCTCGCGACAAAGTATATAGCCGGGAGCACGAACGAGATGCCAACGAAGCGGCCCCAGAGACGGTGAATCCATTCCATGTAGTAGATTGACTTGAATTCGGAGAGCGTCATGTTCGGGTTCAGAAGCTGGAATTCGGGGGAGGCACGGTACTTGGCGAATTCGGACTCCCAGTCTTCGTCGTTCATGGGAGGGATGGATCCGGTAACGGGGCGCCATTCTGTGATACTCAAACTATACACCAAGTCAGTGTATGCCTCCGCGACCGATCATTCACAAGACACATACCCTGATTCCGTCAGCCTAGTAAGGCCTCCGAAGACAACAATACCAAAGACACTAGCAGCACTAGCCAACAGCCAGTAGGCTACCACCTTGTGGGTGAGGATAGGAAAGAACCGTTTCGGTGCTTGCTCGGGTGCGGCGGCAGAGGCAGCAGACTGAGCCTGGGCGGGTTGGGCGGACTGCGAGGTACTGGCAGGCTTGGGAGATTTGGCAGACTTGGAGGACTTGGAGGACTTGGAGGCATAGTTTCTCAGGCTAGAGGCAAAGGCACCCTTGGCTCTGGCGCGCAGAGAAATAGTGTTGACTGCACTGCGAGCATTGTCCGGCGCAAAGAACTGCTTGCGCAAAGCGGACGTGGATGCATAATTCTGAGTCCTGATGAGGCATGGGCGGCAGGTGAAGAATTCCTTTGACAATCGGGGGGCAAGACTCCGCAGCAAAGGTGCGGAAGGCCCCAGGAACGCCATGGTGACGGGTGCCAGGAATAATTGGGACCTGATATGGATTGAGTCGGGGTGTTGATGAACCTACAGGTAGGTAAGTTGGCGGCCGATCAAAAGATCTCGGAAGGCGGAGGCGGAGCGGCCGAAAGGCACCATCCAATCAGATAAGAAGGATTTGTCGCGAGTCAATCAGCCCATAGTTCGGCACTTGTTGACAGTTACTGGGCATTTAAGATTAGCAATTGTTGTCTTATCGAAGTTGTGGTTAATGTTACTTATAGAGTGGCTGGTATTGACTCTAGTATCAAATTGACCGTAGCAGAGCTCTATAGACAAGGGTACTGTAAGCAAGCTTTCTGGCCTCAGGCACAAAGTCTTAGACCTTGTATAGTCCCCTTTCGACGGAGTACGTAACGTGGACATAGTCCTCCTAATCTATATTTGTCTATTTCTATTTCCATATAGACTATCCGCAATCCACAATCCACAAGTCAACAACCAACCCAGAGTAACCCTCTTCCATACCTAACCAATTGCTATTAGAAAGCCACATCCTGGCCCTTAACAGTAACAAAACGACCACCAACAGACTCTCTTGTTGCACCATCGATCTGAGTAGACAGCATGTTAGCATCGCCACGACAGATAAGAAGCGATCAACCACAAACCAGCTTGACTATTCCGTCCGCACATTCATCGACCTCACTAAACGCAGAGTCCAGTCCAATACTCTTGGCAGCAGCATTGCCCATGGCGGTCTTGACGAATCTGCACACAACCAAGTCAATAAACCACCAAAGCAACACTAATGCCCCGGCATCACCTGGCAAGGATATCCCCCACTCACCCCGGATGAATCATAAAGCTCACGAAACTCGGATTCTCCACATGAATCTTCCTCGTGATCCAATTCGCCGCCGCCTTACTGGCGCCATAGCCACCACCGGGAAAGTACTCCTCATCCAGCCCCGCAATGCTGCCCATAAAACTGCTGATCGTCACGAACTTTGGTTGGTGTTGCTGCTGGGAACTTTCGCCCAGCAGCTTGAAAACCGCCTGGAAGAGACGGAGTATGCCGACGGTGTTGACGTCCAGGTGGCGCTGGACTTTGGACAGCGGGACGTCTTCCAACCGGTAGTCGTCATCGTAGTAGCCCGCATTGGCAATCACGACGTCAAGGTGGTGGATGTTCTCCGCCTCTTGAAGGTATCGGATGGCTTCGTGGGCGTCGGTGTCCGATTGAGCGTCGATCTTGACTAGGAGGAGGCGGGATCCTTCGCCGGCGGGGAGGGCGAGGAGCGTTTGCGCTGCATCGGCAGAGGGATCGCGCACGGCGGCGATGACGGTGCAATTGGGACGCAAGACGAGGGTTTTGGCAAGGCCGTGGCCGATCCCTGTCATATTTCGAGTGCACATGGTCAGTATACAGAAAAGTGTGTGCGTCGAGGTGCAGTACCCCAACAACAGCTCTAAGCGGGCACGAGGCAGTCGTGGCTCTTGCTTGTAAACATACCTCGACTTGCTCCTGTTATCAGATAAATGGTCGATGTCATGGTGATAATGGGCCCTGGTGATATATTTCTTGAGTGACTTGTATGACTCTATGTAGTAACAGTAGAATAGAAGATGTGGGCTAAGAGCACGTCTTATGGAAGCATAGGAATATGGCTTATATACTTCAAACCCTCAGCCGACTAGCGTTCTTATGGTTAGGCTGTTTTTAGATAAGCCACAGATTCGCACCCGCGAGAACTACACCAGGCTCCATAATGGTACGCCTGAATGAACCGTCTCGAGACTCTCAACCCTCATTGCGAGTTCGTCAAATCTCCTTGGCAGGAAAGGCTTATTCGCAAATAGTTCCGAGAAGATACGCTCGAACTAGGATTACATGCAAGGAAATCGTTGCTAAAATCGTTGAAGCACTAGTTCTTTTGTTTGTACATACAGTACATGCCTTGATGCCAAGCGCAAATCCCTAAGACCACCCAACATTCTTTTCCTTGAGGGTCATTCATACTGAATCATGACTGATTAAAGGTCCCAAAAGAGAGGGGCACAGAAGAAAGCAAGCAGATCTTGAGAGAAGTGAAACTCAGATAAATGTGGGATCACATCTGAAGTTGATGTTCATGTCTAATCTTGATTTGGAGAAACTAGGTATGTGCAAAGTAGACGAATGCAAAGTCAAAGGAAGAAGCCTACTCCCAAACGTTGGAGAACAGATCATCAGCCCCGCCAAACCCGCCAGCCGGTTTGGAGGAGTTGGACGTATTAGATGTGTTATTAGAGGTAACGGTAGTCGAGGAAATCGGTGCCGCACTGGTCCAACCACCGAAGTCCTCGTCAGCGGCGACTGTGGGGGTTGGCTTAGAAACCGCGGCCGGCGACGTCGGCGCGCCCCAGCCAGCGCCAACATCGTGGGCAGTCAGGGTGTCCGGAATCTTCATCATTGAAGATGCAGCAGATGGAGTGGGAGCGGGAGCAGGCGTACTCCAGGCATTGCCTCCCCAAGGGTCAATGCTGGATGGCGGAAGTGCGCTGGCAACAGAGGCCGTTGGGGGCGAGAAGGCCGGTTTCGGTGCTGGAGCAGGCGCAGGAGCGGGAGTGAGATTGAACGCGGATTTCAGTTCGTTCTGTGGATTGGGAGCAGACACTGGAGGCGGGGGTGCAGCGGCCTTTGGAGGAGGGGAAGAGAAGCCGAGCAAATCATTTGAGAATGAGGACGACGGTGGGTTGGGTTTAGATGGAGCAGCGGAAGCGAAGCTAGTGAATCCTGAATCAAAGCCATTGGAAGAGAAAGACGCATTCCGGGACTGGGGCTTCGCTGGTGGCAGAGTAGGAGAAGTAAGGCTGTCGAACAGACTGCCGCCTCCTCCAGTACCGATGGAGAGAGTTGGTGAAGAGACCTTCGGAGCCGCGGGGGTAGACTTCATGCTGGCGAAGTTTGCAAGATTGGCGAATGGCGAAGGCTTCTCGGCCGGCTTGGCAGGCGGGGGAGAAGTGGTGGAGGGGATGCTCAGCCCGCTGAAAGCATCGGTCAACCCACCGAAGTTTGAAGATGAGGCCGACTGGGGCGGCGGTGAAGCCAGATCGCCAAAAGAGGACGTGCGCTCATGCTGCATCGGGCCAGGGGTTGGCTTCGAATAAAGGGACAGGATGGATTGCTTCAGATCAGGGCGAGACATTCCGGTCGAACCAGTAGGTGTGGACGCAGTGCTGGCCGGACGGCTAGTTGGCGCAGGCTGTGTGCTGCCGAAAAAGTCGAGTCCCAACAACGAATCTCCAGGACGGGCAGCAGGCTTAGCAAGGGGTGCAGACTGAGGCTGCTTGGGAGCCGCCCTAGTTGCAGGCTCCGTTGTACTGGGACGCGCGGGTGGAGAGATATCGTCACCGAAGAGGTCGACGGAAGCTTGAGGACGATGATGGACGGCAGGTTGACTAGCCGTCGCCACCCGCTGAGATGCGGAGCGCTCAAGTTTGGCCTTTTCCTGGACGACTGCGAGGGGCTGACGGACACCGAGGTCAGTTATCGATCTAATACGTGGGGTAGACTCCTAGTCCCTTACCACGTCGTCATCACCATCGCTTAGGGTCGAGGGATCAGGCATTGGACCGTCCATGACCCATCTCTTCGACTCATACTTGGTTCTGATGAAGTTCTCAATCTTCCTGTTGTCGTGGTGTTTGTCAGTCACGATATCTCCGCGAGCGATGGAGGGGTTCCGCTTACGCTTCCGAGGGGACGTGGCCGGGCGCCAACTTGGCTTCCCAATATCTGTCGATGACAATTAGCTATCTGTAAAGTCAATGCGATCCCAGGGAGAGCGGGAACACGAACTTGTTTGCTCTAGCATTGCCCCATTTCACAACACTCTGAAGCTGTTCATCCGTCCATGAATCCAGATCTACGGACTTGACCCGACTGATGTGCGTGCCCATGCCCCGGTGAATTCCCGAGCAACGGATACAGATGAAAATACCCAGATTCCATGATGCCCACCGCGGGTCTATAGTTAATATATGTTAGCCTTGCCGAGAGTTTCCAAATTGCCTTGCATTGAGTGTACAGTGCCGGGTGAAAGAAGAAGAAAAGGGCTAGTGACCCAAAAGTTCCGGAAGGTGGTCACATACGCTTGTTGCGCTTGCAATCAGCACATGTCTTGTTTTGTTCAAGTTTCAGCAGGCTCTTGATGACCTGTTGGTTTTGAGCAGCCTGAGACGGCGTGGCGCGTCGAGACATCACAGCGGAGGTCGCGATATCAATCAAGAAGCCGGGGTAAAGTAACAGCACTCGATAAAGGAGTTGAAAGGGGAGTTGAATCGGGGACGTCAACCGGCACCAAGTGGCGGGATGCGGTGGGCGTCGGCCTCAGGCATGAAGGCGGTAAGACCCAACTTGGTCTTCTGCACGTGCCAGATTAGCTTTGGATATTTCCGATATCACATGACACATAGATCTATAGCTACAGTGACTCTGCATTTATCCAACATGCTTCAACCGGACTTATAGCTTTCTATGAGTGTGCAATCCTACGAACCGCTGTACTTTTGTTACTGAACGCCTAAGGAGTTATATCACTCTCACCAGCACATGGTAACATACTTCTGGATCTCCAACGGCTATTCCCCGGTTGGAAAGCGCAAATACAGTACAGTACCTCATCTATTCTGATGGATATCTACCGCACTGTAGCATAATATGACTGAGATCTTAGGTGAGCTAGAAGGGGCGAGAAGATTAGGGAAAAGCGGTAGTATACAGAAGCCATGATGTTGACCTTTCAAAATACATCAGAGTCCCTTCTGACAGGGGCTACTTTTTGCAGTCGATAAAGTTCCGATTTGTGAGAAAGCTCTCAATCAACGGAACAGTATAACACTGTCTCACAGACTCCAATCGACCCAAATCCTGGAGCTCAAGAGCAGTAGACCATCACTCCAGACTACCATCGCCCACGCATCGCGCTAACGGATATGTCTCACCCAAGCAAGTCGTCACCACTCCCTTAACCCAGGACAGCGTTCCTCCCTCAAGGTTGAAGCTCGCGTCATTGAAGGAGTCGGCCTGATAATACTCGAATTGCCCGCTCCCCGGCTGGCCCGTGAAGACGTAGCCTCTCTTCCGATGGGTCAAGGGGTTGCTCACAATCGCGCCCCACTTGTTCGCTGGGATGGTCATGGTGACGGTGCCAGTCACGGTGCTGGTTGTCGTCTCCTGGTAGCTGATGCTGGTGGACGCAGATAGGAAGTCCTTAACGAGAGTGAAGTCGGCGGACGTGCCTGTGGTGATGCTATTGGCGATGGACTGTCCAGCTTGGATGGCCACCGTGGCGGCGGCCTGGTTGGCGTGCACGATGGTCGACATGGCCACATCCCATCCGAGGAAGTCGAGGTCAGGGAGCGGGATGATGAGCTCCGTGTTGGATCCGCGCTTTGTGATGTTGGATGGGGCTGCGTTGGATTTGATCAGCCGTGGGAAGGTGCTATCGGTTGCCTCCGGAGAAAGGAAGGTGAGGCCTTGCAAGTGCGAGGTCAACTCAGCCTTCTTGACGGTGGTTGTGGTGCCATTGCTCAGGAATATGACCGCCTCGTCGGGGCCACAGACAGCTGGCTGGGAGGGAATGGCCGTCGCAAGGCATAGCGTTGCAGAGAAAAGTGGAAAGAGAGGAAGAACCTTCATGATGGAATGGAGCTATATGCGACGGGAAAAGACCATGAAAGGGACAGGCAGTACAATCTTGACTGAGCTGCCTCTTTGAGCAATGAAGACCGGCAGGTATTTATATGCACGCATTGTGCACACAGGTAGTATCTATCACGTTTATCAATTCTCATAGAAAACCATACACTGGGCCATACAGAATATGGTCCTTACCGACCATCAGAGTAACAGAGTTCCATTGGAGTGCCGCTGGGAACGATCAGCATGCGGTCAATCCTCCGAAATAGGCCCGAAGAAATCAGGGATCGACAGACGTCGGATGCGAGAGATAGATTGAGTATGATATCAGACACTGCATGATGCTCGACTACACAAACCGCTCCCGGGCCCACTCGCGGAACCTTAATAGATGAGTTTGTTTCTCCGCCATTTCAACGGTCCCGGAAGTATCGGGTGCAATTGTTCGTCCGGTGTTGCAGCCAAGTGATCGTCGGTCTGGACTTAGGCTGAGACAGGAGACCCATGTTTATACATAGTTCTCAGCCCCAGTTAGGCGGCAGGAAGGTGAGACTTGATCTATCAGCGAGGAAGAACGAGTCTGAAGCTCCCCGTTAATTTTCACAAGGACACTTTCATGGATATTGTGATCATCATCGTCGTCAGGGAGGAGGACCTTGGCAAATAATCTTGACATCGAGAAATATGCTCTAACGAGTGGTTGCAACTCAATCTGCGGAAGAACATCGGAACATTCGACCATGGCAAAGGATTGCTGGATGCGAACTGTGGTGATTTTCAGTGATTGCTGGGATGGTGGCAGGAGACAGAATAGTCATATATTCAAGGACGTCCTATTCTCCTATGCGACAGTTGCAGAGCACAACACAGAAATCACCTGGTATCTATCAGCCTCTCTGCCTATCCTACCCCAAGCTATCCTCTTGCCAATCTGCACCACCCAACGGACCAATGAAGCAATTTATGACTCTGATCATGGCTATCATGGCCACGGGGTAAGACCAGACAATTGCCCTAAGCCTTCCCAAGAGTCCATGACTAATTTTCGACAAGAGCCGCGGCCGACCTCCACTACACGGGGCTTTGCTACGACTCTCCCGGCCAGGACGTGGTAAGTCGAGCAGCATCACCATCTCCTCCAACTAAGGGCTTCTGGACCTTCTGACCCGGGATGAACAACCCATAGAAAGTATTCAACAAAGCCGCCACAGAGAAGGCCTGCACATATTACAAGAATCGTAATACCGGCAGCAAGCAATGGGACCAGTGCCCGGACTGCACTCTCGAAAACGACCAAAGCCTGCTCTACTACTGCAAGTCCGAGGGTCAGCACATCGGGGGTGATGAATTGTCCTATTACTGTGGTCTCGCCGGAGCAGCCGGTAGTCTAGCCTGGTAAAGGGTGGGCCATTCGGATTGATTTGTTTGTACAGTACACAAGCCTAATTAGGTTGTACACATTTGCGATATATTGCCAAAACAACATCATACAACTGCAGTAGTGTCAGAACATCCAAGAAAAATATAGATCCTCGCCGAAGACATTTTCAAATCCACTACCCACAGGACAGCCAAAAGCTCTCACCAAAACTCCCCCAAACCCCCCTTCAACACCTTCACATGCCGCGGGAATACTCATTTCCCCTCTTTTTCCTCCGCAAACCTCAAACTCACACTATTCACGCAATGCCTCTCATCCGTGGGCGTTGGATACCCCTCCCCCTTGAACACATGGCCCAGATGCCCGCCGCAGTTACTACACACGATCTCCGTGCGCTGCATCCCAAACGAACTGTCGGTATGTCTCGTCACGGCCCCCGGCAAGGAATCAAAGTACGCGGGCCAGCCGCACCCGGACTTGAACTTGTGGGTCGCCTGGTACAGCGGCGCATCGCACCCCGCGCAGTGGTAGATCCCTTGCGCCGCGAAGTGCTGGTCGTATTCGCCCGTGCCGGGCCGTTCGGTGCCCTTCTCGCGGAGGATGCGGAATTGTTCTAGATGCAAAGAGGAAGTGGTTAGTGTTGTTGGGGGGGGAGGGTGGCAAGGGAAAATGTTTGGGTTGGGGATACTGAGGGGGGAACAGGTAGGTAGTCGGATATTTACCTGGACTGAGCACGGCGCGCCATGCGTCGTTACTGCGCTGATCGGGGTAAGACATGCTGGCGCGGTTTTCGGATTTGCTGCTGGTTGTGAAGAAGGAGCTGAGGAAGGGGATTGCGGGGGCGGCTTGCAGGGTTCGGGAGCCAGAGATGGAGAAGGGAAATAACCGGAAAGAGGACGAAGAAGATGAAGGTGGATGGGAGCGGAGGGGTAGATTGAAGGTGCGGAGAAATGTGGCCAGGCGCTGGAATCGCATCAGGAAACGGTGGAATGATGCAATGGAGAAAGCGGGTCAATGAAAGGCTTGTTCTTCTCTTTCTTCGTTGTTTTAATTCTTGACAAGAACAAGAACAAGAACAAGAACAAATTTCCGGGGATGGTCAAAGAAGAAGAAGAAGTAGAAGAAGAAGAAGTGAGTTCTAATCCATCTTATCGATCTTCTGAGCAGATGGTCGCCGCCGTCTCCAATTTGCCGCAGCTTTTACGTCATCCGCAATGTGGAGTAAATGAGAAACATGACATGCGACATGTTCATATGAGACGATCATAGTACTCTTATATAATCATATTTTTATTATACATGCAGTAGTCAGAACGTCGTATGTCCTATCTCAAGATTATATGTTCCTCTAACCCAGATTCTAAGTCGAAACACCTGAAATTTCTCCCATAACGCCTTCCGTGCGGTAGATAGATCCAAGCGCCAATAGATGAACAACCCCAGGGTATCTTCGCAAGAACCAAAACATTGCAGCCCCAGACAAGAATCTATCAACGTTGTCTCATGACCCCGACGACCGTCAGAGAGCCCTCGCCTACTTCCACCCTCCATCCGTCTCGAACCAACATCTTGCCAACGGCCGGACCTAGGCGGGATGTTCCATCGTGGCTGTGACGACCCTTTCCGGTGACGATGTTGAAGCCCCCCTGAGTCCTCTCATAGCTCGACCCTCCCATGAGCCTAGTGTCACCCAAAGATTCCCACCAAGCGGAGACTCGTTCGCGGCTGATGCGGACGGCATCCTGCACAGACACCCCGTGGAGGTCAAGCCTGTTCGACGTAGACTGTTGGTCGACGAGAGCGTCCGCTGCAGCCGCAGCATTGCGCTTCGCCAATTCCAGGTGATCTCGGCCAACGGAGGAGTAGTACGCAGCAGCCCCTCCCATCAATCGATCAGACTTTCCACGCCTATATGCCGTGGACGCCTTGGAAAATGCCTCCGCTCCCGCCGAAAAATGGACGTGTGCTGCGCTCTTCACATTTTCCAAATTATGGGCGAAGCGCAGCCCGGGATTTCGTGGTTCAGCCACTTCATCCTCGTCATCCAGGGGAGGAAGGGTCGATGTGATCTTGATCAATTCAGACAAGGGAGCCCGTGATGTTTCAGGCACAGTCAGCATGACCTCAGCTAGCTCTTTGGCGGCAGAGGGAATTTGCCGTGTAATGATGAGTAGTCCCGCAGATATTTCAGTTGTAATCGTAGGGAACTGCTGAGTTATTTCAGACACCTGGGCAGCCAGCAGTTCATCTTTCTCAACGGTATTCTTGCCACCAGGAGCATGTATCTTGGCAAGTGCCTGGATCGTGGTTGGTAGCGAAGCCCCGTTGGCATGGTACGCTGACCGTATCCTTTCTTTTGGGAGAACCGCCGATGTAAGCGAGTAGATGAAGTCGACATCCTTCTCGGCGGTTGCCCATATATTTGAGCTGGTGGAACTTGCCGACAGAGGCTCGCCGCAATTAGAGGCCCGAGCGTATTGGTCCCGTGCAAGGGCCTTCCCCTTCGTTTTGCGCCTGCGACCTTTTTTTCTGACTGCTTCGGCACCCTGAAACCCATCCACGCCCTTTGGAACTGCGACTGTGATGCCATCCTCATCAGGGATCTGCTCATCAAAGAAGACATAGTTCAAGAGCTCATCCATGGCGCGATCGACATCACCACCGGCCTTCTGTAGTGTGTGCTTTATGGTAAAGCGATCTGTAGACCGGAACATCTCCGACAGGTAGGCGATCTTGTCCTCATCGGTCGCGCCGTGAAGCGAAAGCGTTCCATCTGAGCGGACAATATACGAGACATGATTCTTGCGCCCAGTAGCGCTGGCGTCGTCGAGATTGAAACCAGACACGCCAGAAGTCAAGCTGGTAAGATCGGTCTCGCGCGAGGGCATCGTATCGGTGTGCGATGGCGAGCGCTCGCACGCCCCATCCATGTCAAAGCCGTTGCTATCCGGACTCAATCCGCTGGTCCCAGAGGGATCAAAGGGCAGATCCTCCTGCTCCCAAGCGGACAATCTAAGTGCGTCTAGTGTCCCACGAAGTTGTTCCACTTGTGCTTGATCCGTTAGATCGAAATCCAATGCAATCGCCGTAAGTAGAGCTGGGTCTAACGGAGGGCAGTATGTCTTTTCAAGCTCCTGAGCAAGCAAAGAGTCATTAGCTATTTATTGTCGGTCACCACAAACGCAGACAAACGCAGACGCGGGGTTAATGAGTGGATATGCATCTCCGCGGTAAAATTTACCTGTAGAGGGCTATTGCTTTGGTCTGCCATGTTTACAGATGTTGAGACACAGACAGGTACCTGTTATTTCCTTTCAATGCATTGGTCTAAGTGCACAAACCCGATCTCCTGGTAATCAGTTTGCGAATTAAGAAGCGACAGTGTGTTGAGGGGCACCGAAAGAAGGATGACTAAATCAAATGTTTGACATCATCTGGTCCTTCCGCCTTCGTTGCTATGCTGTGTTATCGTGGATCACGTGCTTACAAACCGAGGCTATCGAATGACTACCCAAAGGGGAGATGCATAGATCACCCGGGCCGTCCGTCTATCCGACTACCATAAAAAAGCGCACGGCTGAGCGAAGGCAAGCAGCACACACCAGCCTATCAGAGCTAGTCGGACATACTATGAAATTTGGAAGTGTGAATAGTAACTAGAAAGTTCATAGAAGCAACAATAGGACGGCGGAAGTATTTTGAAACAATATGTGCAATCTAAAAGCCTCCGAGTGGAGAAATATGGTATAGTCTAATTATCGTTATAGCGTGTGTTTATCAGCTCATTTGTACTTGGCCATGAACTCGGAGTGGAACTTCACAATCCGCTGGGCCCAGTCAGTTCCAGGAGCCAAGAATGTCGTGCGGAAGTGCAGAGTGTTCTCCTTCTGTCCAAATCCGGAACCTGGAACCACGCAGATACCGGTGGCATCAAGGAGCTGCAGGCAGTAGAACTCATCTGCAGCCCGCTTCTCTTCAGCAGCAGCCTCGATGGCCTTAGGCGGGAGGTTGATAGTGGGGAAGAGGTACATGGCACCCTATAGATAAGTTAGAGGGGTTTCGTGATCTGTGAGTATATGGGCTGGCGCTTACCTGGGGTTCTTGACACTCGACGCCCTCCATATTCTGGAAGGCTTCGTAGAGGGCCATAGCACGGCTTCTCAGTCCATCCTTGATACCATTGTATTCCTTCTGGTACAGCTCGTAGCTAGGCTCTCCCTCCGTAGGAGGGTTCACCATCAACTCGACCAGGCACTGACCGATGACGGGCGGGCATAGCATGATGCTGACATACTTGTAGATCTGAGCTGCGACCTCAGGGTCGAAACCCACGAGCTCAAAGTAGCCACCGCGATGACCGCACTCGCCAACCATGCCCTTGGAGACACTGTGCAGGGAGACCAGCTCCACATTGTCGTACTTGCCGGGCACCTCCTGCTGCAGCTGACGGAGTCTCTTCTTGAAGGAAATGAACTCGCCAGTGAAAACATTGGTCTGGTATACCTCATCGGCAATGACCACTAGTCTCTCCTCAGCTGCAACGTCGAGCACGCTCTTGATGTCTTCGGCACTGAGAGAAGCGCCGGTAGGGTTACCGGGGTTGATAACAACGATGGCACGAACGTCAGTGCCAGCGGCCTTGGCCTTTGACAGGTTCTCTTTGATCGCATTCACATCGGTACCCCAGGCCTTCTGCTCATCGAGGAGGTAAGGAACACACTGCGCATCCAGCAGAGACAGGGTCGCCGTGTACAGGGGGTATTGAGGGATTGGGACAAGGACTCCAGCAGAGGGGCCATCACAGATGATGTTGAGGATCGTGCTCACACCCGATGAAGCACCAGCGGTCAAGTAGAGGTCCTGGGAATTTGCAGGAAATCCATCACGCTGCTCGATGAACTTGGCCACACTGTCCCGAATGACCGGTGCACCCTGGCTGTGACTATAGGCACCAACGCTCTGAACGTCCGCAAGCAAAACCTTAGCCCGGTCAATAACATCCTGTGGGTATCCAAAGTTGGTTCGAAGAAGTTCCGGGTTTTCCAGCAACACGGGGTTCTCAAGAAGACTCAGGACTTGACGGAAGAAAGTGATGGGCTTCTGGTCCAGCTGTTGCGGGTTACCGATGTTGGCGAAGATGACGCTCTCGAACGGCAATGACTTATCCCCTTGAGCCAACCTCACGCGGTATTCCTCTGCCTTGGTGGCAATCTCACCGCGAACGGCATATTTGGCAGCCTTGACGTGGGGGTTGATGTTGTCCAAGGTCAAACGACGGGAGGAGACGGCGGTCAGAGTGCGTCTGGTGGTATGGGCCAATGTCGTTTGAGTCTGCATGGTCGAGTCTGTAATGTAGGGTAGGAGGTAATTAGCAATGATGGGTTGAGAGTTGGGCAAGGTCGTAACAAAGTGGTTTATCCTTCAGGGATGATATTGTCATCCATTTGTATCCGGGGGGGAGAAACAACCCCAGTACATGCACAACCGAGTCATAGATGTCACGGGATGCGCGAGACGTGGGCGACTGACAAGACCCGAAGATCGATCGGGGAGGGATGGGAGGGCGTGTGAGGGGTTAGGTACGGTATATCGCGCAGGGCAGGTAGTGGTCACCGCCGAACATGTCCAATAATAGGGACAGCGGGCATAACCACTGAAGGCCCGAACGGAAAGCCAATACAACAACAACCAATAACGAATAGCGGGCACATAGAAGACAAACTGGAGCAATCGACTCACCCGGGGAGACTCTGGGGATTCCCGCGGCTAGGCTTACCCGCGAGGAGAAAGGGCGCGGGGCTTGTTGATGGCACGACAGCCATGCAGCACTACTCGGCCGGGAAACTGAGCATCGCAGCGGAGTTGCCCGCAGGTGCGAGGCAAGTTTAAATTGCCAGCTCATGATCGGATCTCAATTTGCTCAAATCAACACCGAGATCAGCCAATGGGACTGTGTAGGCACCTCTCCACCGACCGTTCGGGTGAACTCGTAAGGGGCCGAAGAGAAGAGTCAGGGCCTAGTCTAGGACTAGGTAGAAGAAGATGTAATAGCCTGCAGTGTCGTGACTGACGGTTGACTGAGAATCACAACAATAACTCGGGGTTCAAGACCCCAAGCAAGAAAAAAAACGCGGGAAATCCCCCCGGGCGGTGAGAGTCTCGGAGTCCATGATTAATGAGTCAGCTGCCTTATCTTAAGTTAGCTCTCTTGATCTCCACTCTCTGATAGGAATAATCTGATAGGAAATCCAAAACACTGCGATGCGGTGATGGATGGTTGAAAGAACCGATCTATCGGTGGTCTTTGAAGGAAGAAGAGAAGTGCAAGAGGACAAATACCGTACCCCAGGTACTAGACGTTAGTGTCACGCTTGTGACATCAGGGACACCCTCACTCTCTCTTGTTCCACCGGCCAGCAGCGAATCCCTGGTCAAGAATTAATTGGCAACTCATCATCCCACACTTGCACCGGAGCTTCCCGACCGTCGGCAAATTTCCCGAGACAAGAAGAGGATAGGGCAGAAGGAGAACCGACTGTCTTTCAGTCAATTGAACTGAAAGTATGCTCTCCTGTCGAGTGTTTATTTTTTTCCCTTCGAGAAGCAATCTCGTCAATGTGTCTCCGATCCACACTGAAGCCATTAGGACTGGTCCATTCTGGTCCCTGTTCGAGCTGAAGGGCATGAATAGATAGCCAACTCTCCCAGTCTGCCGACGCAGTCATGGTGGATACTAGTACCACAATCCATCTTTCACGACCTACCATGTGGACCTTTCGAAGCCACATGGACTATTGATTGACTGTACTGTACAATCACGAGCAAATTGTCAACAATGTCTCCGGCTCGATACCAGTTTGCCGATCAATGTTCGAGGTCATGTTCTCTCGTGTCATTAGAATTATGATACACCAGCCTCGCTTGCTTTGGCTCTAACATGGTTGGATGGTCAAGTTGGTAAAGGAGATGATATAGATAAATCACTGAAACCTCTCATCTACATAATCATGAACCACATGGCGATTGACAGAGCCATATCTACGACTTAGCTGCGTTCACTACCCCTCAACCGCACGGCCTGGCCGTATTTCTGCAGCTTCGTGATTAGGGCATCACCGTGCTTGACCACATCCGCGTACTGCTTGTTCTTGTCATCCGGTCTGTTTGTTTCAATGATACCATTGACCCGGTCAATGGTGCATGCAATGCGGTTGCTCGCGATGAATTTGGCAAGGTCCCTGCAATCGCTGGTTAGCGCTGCTTACCCGAGCACACTATGTGGGATACTCACCGATCCAAGAAGTCTACCGTCACACCAAAGTCGCTCGCCATGCTGTTCAGCCCAACCACGCGATAGCTTTGGAGAAGCTGTTGGTATGCACGCAGTCTCATCTCCCTCACAAACCAGGCGCGGTGTTCGTACAAGTAACGATCCTGGGTAAGGAAGTTGTCTTCCACAGCCGCCAGAGATACGAAGAAGGACCGATAGTTGCCGGTGTAAAGACTGTCAACCAACTGAGCAAGAGGTGTGAAGTCGACAGGGGTTTCAGCCTCCGCTTGGACACCAGAGCCGCCACCCAAGGCAGTCAGGTTGACTGCGGTCGTGGCGGTACCGGGGGTGACCCGCGAAACTGTAGCATCCTTCATATCTTCATCTTGAGCGCCGGGTCCGGCTGATGTCTCGCCGGTCAGGGCAGCCAACCGGTCTTCACCAGATCCGAGGATAGCCTTGATCTCGGGTGCGTCCACAACCTTAGCCTTAAAGTCAACTCGTTTCAATGAATGTGAGCCAGCCAGGACTGAGTAAATGACCAAAGCAGAGTAACTGCAGAGTTCATAGCTGGTGAAAGTCGACAGACTGTCAAGCAAAAGAGGCGCAGCCTCGTTGTAGGAACGGATGGTGAGTAGGTGTAGACCCTTGTATGCCTTCAACCGATTCCGTCGATCCCAGTCACCACCGCTCTCAATGAGCGTGTTAGCTCTTTCGATGTTCTTCTTAACAGACAAGGCATCTCCGAAGAAGAGGCCGATCCGGATCATAGCGAGCATCAAATCAATCTTGGTACCGAGGAATGTCGTTTTCTCGAGGAGGGTTTCATGGGACTCGAAAGCTTTGTCCTACATGCTTTTGCATCAGCATCACAACATAAAGATAGTATTGATGACTCTGGATTGAGAAACACACCTTATCGCCCACCCGTGCCCAGAACTCGGCACGTTTTCCCCGTGCGGCGAGCACCTCGGTCTCTCCGGCTGCTTCTTCTGCCTCGTCCTCCTCTTTCTGGAAGCCCTCCAGCTCTTTCCGGTTATCTTCGACCAACGACTGGTACAGGGATTCGTCCCATGGGAAGTCGATTTTCTGAGATGACTTCCGGGAGGCAAGCAGGTTCGACGTAATCGCGGACTTGACTGGGTGCTGCATAACTCCCTCGCCAGAGTGATTCAGAATACCTTCGACGGGATGAGCAAGATGGCGGTAGAATGGAGCCATCTTTCTCTCTGTGATGGCATCTTGGATTTTCTTCAGTGACGTCTGTCGCACCGTTTGGGAGCATGCTGGGTTGGAGATGTTGAAGACATGTTGGGCGAGGACGAGATCGGGGTACTTTATGTACTGCGGATCAGACCCCATGCTGGCGGTGAAAGTATAAGCAATAAATCGGAGATGATTTAGGGTGATATAAGGCTGGTGAGAAAGCTAGATAGAAGAGGCTGGATGTTCGTTGTCCAAGGTACCTGTTGACAAGATGATGGACGAAGGCGGATACATCACCGATGGAGCGTAGCTGACCCGAGCTCAGCTGGAGAAAATATTCTTCCGGTGCCGACACCGCTCTCCACCCTCATTCCGGAGAAATCGACCTAACTACCATGTACAGTACTCGTACAGTACTTTAACTGATTCCAATAGATATGCCCTCATTTGATGCTTGGTCTGTACAGATTGGTGATCATTGACTGCTGAAGTTTTATGGGGCTCAGAACGCTATATCTGACTGACAATTTGCCTCGAATCACTTTTTTCTCTCCCTTGCGAAGCAGATAAGAAAACAAAGCTCAAATCACTGTACAATAACAAGTTATATTGATGAAGACAATGAAAAGTGACCACAACATCCGCTAGTGGTCAATAGCACTTACTCTGAACGGTCCATGTTTGTTCGTGGCTCTTGCTTATTCTGGATTGCTATTTTTTTACCACTGCATCTCTATGACTCCCGAGACCCTAATTCCTGGTCATGGCAAGTATTGTTCAGGATTGGGATACAATATATATGTAGATGAGCCCGGAGCTTGGTGAAGAATGATTCTCGTACTCTGTACACACCTGATCTTATTGATCATTGATGCCAATCATCGAGCTCAAGCCTATATCTGGACAGATGCCTTATCTATCCAAGCGACTCAAGTCTTCATACCAGCTCTTAAGCTACTGTATCAAGACTGATGTTCTACTGATCTACCAGTGCAGTTCATATAGGCTTATCGGTGATTGTAGCTTATTACAGCCACCAATTTGTGGTTGGTCTTCTTGCCAATATACTTGCATAATCGCAGGCTTTCGTTCGCAGCTGAACTAACGCTAGTTGTGCCTGGGGCAGGTGAGCCGGTGAGGGAGGCCCTATAAGTACAATCACATGGGAATCAGACTATAGAACCTAGCTAGTACTCAACGATGGACCACCGGAATCCTCGAAAATAACATGCGATTCGATAGGATTCGACAAGACACAGGTGGAGCGTCTTTGACTTTCCATTTTGGATCAGTTGGGCGGCTGAAGACGGGGAAGGTGAAGGGAAGCTCGAAGTGAAACCCCACTCTTCCACCGCTTAACCCGCAGTATTCATGCGCTAAGGCCCGCTAAGGAGGAGGGGCCATTCGGAGTACATCCTGGCGATTTCGCTAAAGGTTCGAGTAACCTGGATGGATGGTGGCACTGGAATAGCATGGATCTGGTAGGAATCCGGATCTTGGTCTTGATGTACCCTCATCACGAGCGTCTTTTGATTCCCCGCCTGTAAAGGGGTTTTTTTTCTCTCACACCCTTGGTCTTTTTCTTCACCCTTCCTTGTCTTCGTATCTCCTTGTTATTTTCTTTTTTTTTACACAGCTCGAAACTGCATCTATACTATAGTTGGGGACCAGCCTTTCAAACTTGCACGTGCTCAATTACCCTTCTTGCATCGACCTGTCCTGCAACGGACAATTGCACAACGCCCGAAATTGCCCCTTGCTTAATTCAAACATCCCTTTCTGTACAGAACCGTTTCCCTGCAACAACACCAACAAAATGTCGGACGACAAAGAGAAAGGAACTGTAGAGTCGAAGACGAATATCGAGGCAGATGTCCAGGCACCAGTCGATGCAGTCTCAGGTCTTCGTGAGGTACCTTTGGATGCAAATCCGGAAGGCAAGAGTCGTTGGGAGCGCAGTTGGCCCACCATTGCCTGTGGTGCTGGGCTTTTTTCTGATGGATATCTGAATGGTGTATGTGGACTTATGGCCCTGATGCATGACCCTTTGCTTTCACCGACTTGATGCTGTAATTGGCTTTGCTGACCACGTCTTCAGATAATCGGACCCGTCAATACCATACTCAAGAGACTTTATCCGACTGAATATGCCAACTCGCCCGCAAGCCAGAATGTTTCATCAATTACTTTTGCGGGAACCGTGGTTGGCATGCTGATATTTGGATATACAAGTGATCATTGGTCACGAAAATGGTCGTTGATGATCTCCACTATCATTCTGTTCATATTCGCTGCTTTATGTGCTGGTGCATACGGCTATAACAATAGTCATTATGGCCTATTTGCCGCATTGACAGCCTACCGTTTCTTCTTAGGAATAGGAATTGGTGGGGAATATCCAGCAGGAAGTGTGGCCTGCGCTGAGAACACCGGTGAACTGAAGGAAGGTCATCGAAACCGATGGTTTGTCATGTTTACCAATTTTCAGATTGACTTTGCATATGTCATTTCTGCGTTGGTTTCCATGATATTGGTTTTGATTTTCACCGAAGATCACCTACGTGCAGTGTGGCGTGTTGGGTTGGGATTGGGTGTAATTCCCCCTCTTAGTCTGATGTATTTGCGGTTGAAGCTTGAAGAGCCCGAAGAGTTCGACCGAGAGCGCATGCACACTTTCCCTCTATGGCTGATCGTGAAGTGAGTACCATTTCATCATTGTCATCACGTTGTTCCATCTCCCCCTCCAGCAGTTTTCCATCAATTACCCAAACCACATACCTGTTGACTAATTCCTGGGCAGGTTCTACTGGAAGCGCTTGGTTAGTTCCTCTTTCTTTCTCTGAGGTAAAAGGTGGATGGCTAACCTCAGCAAGGCTGTGCTCTCCCTCATCTGGTTCCTGTATGACTTCTCTTCCTATTCCTTCAGCATTTACTCCTCAGACTGGCTAGCCATTATCCTCGGGGATAGTGCTCCCCTTTGGAAGAGCTTTGGTTGGACTACCTTGACCTACACGTTCTACATTCCAGGATCCTTTCTTGGTAGTCTATCCAGTGACTGGATTGGGCCCCGCAACACTTTGGCTATTGGCGTACTTTTCCAGGGCATAGTCGGGTTCATCATGTCCGGCTGCTATGAGTACCTTTCGACCCCAAAGAATGTGGCGGCGTTCGTCGTGGTATTCGGGTAAGGCAATTAGACGACTAGGAGTTCTGCACACCCACTGACATGGCCCGCTAGAATCTTTTCCAGCCTTGGAGAATTCGGTCCCGGTGATAACATCGGCCTTTGCTGTGCGAAAAGCAGCGCAACCGCGGTCCGTGGTCAATTTTATGCCATCGCTGCTGCTTTCGGAAAGATCGGTGCTTTTGTGGGCACCTATGTGATTCCAATCATACAGAAAAACGCCCCGAACCCAGTCCGCAGTGGACAGGATCCGTTCTTTGTCTCGAGCTCCCTGTGCATCTTCAGCGCGGCTTTGGCCTACTTCCTTCTGCCACAGATTGGCCAGGTATGTGATTACTGTTGGGTCAATGCCATCTGGTAATAGTGGGTTGGATTCTTGTCCTAACCTCTCTTTGCTTCCCCTAGGACACAATCACCGAAGAGGATGCTAAGTTCCGTGCTTATCTTGAGTCCCATGGATATGACACGAGCCTGATGGGGACCCAGGAGAGGCCCGAGGAGCAGTAAGCTATATTCTTGACCTTGCACTGACCTTTCAACGCGTATGGTGGGCGCACCATCGCCCAGCAAAAACCTTGCCCACTGAGCGCCATCCATTCCTATGCCTGCAAAATATTTGCAGCCCATTTGACGCCCGTTGCGACATTTAATCTTGATGAGCCCAAGCGACGAAATGCAGCGAGCCGGTCCACACCCCCAAAAATTGAAGAGCGAACCCCAAGCAGCAGATTGAGCGAACGATGCCCAGAAGCGCGAAATGGTAGATGATACTTGCTGCGGTCACCGCAACAACATTGCTCAGACCGATGATTCATGTATTTATGGATATAAACCTAATGACTATCATGTCCTCCATGTAGTATATAATTGATTGCTGACTGACTTTGAATAAACAATGGCAACCGGACGAGCTTTGATACTTCGTTAGGCCGTTCGAGCGAGGTCTAGCCCATAGCTGGGTGGTATAATTTTTGCCGTATAACAAAAGTCACCCCAGAAAGCTGTGGAGATGACAGAATCATGCCGTTATAGCTTCAGGGAGGGAAATGATGCTAATTGAAAAGCCGACAAAGGGTCTCGTGATCCGAGCACACATCGCGGTAGTTTGGTTGCCAAATATTAGTCTTACTACCGTTCGTTATCAGAAGCACCGAGCAACCGAGGTTTGTTGAGTAGGCGGGCAGAGCACAAGACGAACCCTTCTCTCCCGCCCGTCGATCCCCGGTCATTTACCGACCCCAGCATCCATCATCCATTCATCCCACCCTCCCCCATCGCTTCTTCCCCAGAACTTATTCTTGTCCTCTCCCCCCTTTCTCCGTCTACTCGTTGCTTCTCCGTGTGACGTGTAACATTGATCCTCATACCCTCCGTCTCTCATCCATCAGCTGGCCTGTCCTCTCTCACATACCGCTTATCTCTCCACGAGCTGACAGCTGCCGGACGGAATCCATCTCACCGCTATCGGCCGACATCCTTCTCTTGATCTCAACAACGCACAGAATCTCATCTTGAAAATGGTTGCTGACGCCCTGGTCTATCACCCTGCTGTGGCGCATTATTTGCGCTTTGTCGCAACAACTGGTATGTGAGATGCATCCATTGTACAGTGCTCAGACATGCTCTATCGTGTAAAGCTCGGAATTGGAGAGCCGCAAGTTTCCGACCTCGCTTTCACATCGTCTGTTGACTTGAGCATTCTTGCTACCCTGGCCTCGCGCGTGTTCGCTCTTCTTTACCTGGTTCTAACGATTTTGATTTTGAATCACAGTTGGTCGCGATAAGATCCTCCGCACCCTGCAATACTTCTCTCGTTTCTATGCCTGGTACTTGTACCGCACCAACCGCCCGCAGTCCGCCATCGATCCCTACAATGCAATCAAGAAGCAGTTCGGAACCACGCGTAAGATTCTCCGAATCGGAAAGTTTGTTGAACACTTGAAGGCTGCCGCGCTCGCCTCCGACAACAAGAACCCCATCGACCCAGTACTCCGTTACCTTGCGGTTGGTCGGCAGCTTGGTTATGCTGGGTACTTGTCTCTTGATACCATCACGGTGGTGGATGCGATTGGTGTCCGCAAACTTGCTTCCGTGAAACGCCTGCAGGACTCGGCCTATCGCTCGTGGATGGCAGGACTGGCGTGCAGCGCTGTTGCTAGTTTGTATACCCTCTTCCGGCTGAGGGAAAAGGCGAAGACCCTTGATCTTAAGGAAGGCGAGGGTGTCGTGGAGGCGAAGAAGCTTGAAAAGTATGTGAATCCGCAACGAGACTGTCTGGTCGGGTTTTCAACCGAACGCTAACATATCTGTCTAGGGAACGCTCCACGGCTCGTATTCAGCTGATCTCCGACTTGTGCGACTTGACTGTTCCTGTGTCTGCTCTTGGCCTTGCTGCACTTGATGATGGTCTCGTTGGTATTGCAGGAACGGTCAGCAGTTTGATTGGTGTCTGGTCGCAATGGCGAAAGACTGCTTAGACAACGGATGCTAAGTTTTCTACATGCAAATGCTTCAAGTAAGCGTGGATTTGAGGTTAGCCGCTCAATCACCGGATCGTCTTCCTTCGTCCAAGTTTACTTGCCACTGAAAATGCGTGCTGAGTAAAGGTGTGAAGCCACGGAAGATTGATGATTCATCGTCGAACATAGGAAAGCCTGGGTTTTATGCACTGGATGGATTTCCAGTTGAGATTCTGCCCTGCAATGCAGGTTTCTGTTATTACGATGTGTAGCCTAAGATTTATTCCCCTTTCTTGCGGTCAAATGAAGCTTTGAACCATGAAGCCACAAGAATCCTCCGATTCTGCAATTTTAACAAAATCGTGTACATGTTGTCATTTTCCGTCTAATGTGTATATATCATAATTACTTTGACTTGCTCCTGGCTCACTGAATATGGTGGAAATACTGCAGCGGTCCAGTTTTGCAGTCCGCAAGGTGCTCGCGGGGTTGCGGCTACTTGCAGCCGGTGACTCCTGACTGACTTGGGTCTCGAAACCATCTTGTTTATCATCAACAATTTCAGCCCGACACTGGCTGAAGTCACACGAGACACCCGGCAGGCGTTACTTCGGCTGGAGCTTGGATGCTAGATGTGCAATCTGTCAGAAACCTGAGTGGCTTTTATCGGAATCTGCGCCAGGACACCCATGGGGTGTCTTATCCAGACATTCTACGTCTTTTGATACTAACACACATGAGAGTCAGTCAAGTCTCGTCAAAAAGCGATACTCAACGTGCAAATGGACTATTGAACAAGAAGAGTGATATATTGGACGCCAAAACAATATCTCCGAAGCATATCCCGCTATCGCAAGGCCTCGGTGTCATCATCAAATTTTGCTAAGTTGATTATTTGTCAATAAGTAAGACATGGACCTGAGACGCAGGCTGTCATTCTCGGTGCAGGCACACTTACGCAATGTGGTTTAACTAGATTCTCCCTTGACTCCTTGTTTCGCCCTGTGATCCTTACTAGAACTGAAATGTGACACCGCCGATTCGGGCCACTTCTATGCACTCGAATTGCAAACCAAACAGTCAGATTCACAGAGGGTTACGCCACCTGCCGGCTTGGCATATACCTGTCCGATTGAGAAGATCTGACTATCTGCCATCATCCCTCTCCTGATTGTGCTGAATCGATAGCCCGTCATGAACAAGCAGGCCTTGGGATATCTCCATAACAACCCGAGAGTCTAATTCATGCCGGCATGTACGCTCACAGCCTCTTGATAACAACTGGCATGACGAACTACGCACCTTATAAAGAAATACGCCGATTATGGCGAGCAAGCGCGACCAAGCTTTGCCGCAGCATTGCTTCCTGCAAGGGAGGCGTATGGCGACCCACAGCATTCGCGCCAATCTGAGTGTAAAAGATAACACGCAATGCCCCTCGATTCTTTTACAGGGATATCAGAGGGCAACAGGTCTAAGTGTGGTGCTCTGTAAGCTGTTTGCCCTAGGATCGTCCGCGCCGCTCATCAGATTCAAGTTGAATTGTGGTGCCTCCTTGTACATATACCTCTTGATGCACATGCTATTTTCAGTTGCTTGAACATTGAGACCCGCTTACGCCAAAATTTCTGTAAGAAGCTCATTCTTTTCGTCAGACACTCTCTGTTGCTGGTCGAACTATAAAGGTGCATCTCAAGGCACGGGCGCCATGCTGCATCCGATTCTTGACCTCAGCAATTTCAATATTGTCGTCTCTGTCATAGGTGAGAAGAGCCGAAACCAAGTAATCTACAGAGCGCAACCACTTATTGTGACAAAGCATTTTATATTCTCATTTTCGGATATGTTTCGCTCAGAATTAAGCAGAGGTGGTATCTTGGGGAAGCCTGTATGAACCCAAGGTTCGCACTGATATATCCCGATACTGATCTTCAACTAGTGCCAGCCTTTTTGATTGGTATCTCGCTAGGGCCGATCGGCGCTAGGTTCCTGAACATATCTCAGTGGGGAGGAGGAGATGATGATTACCGCAGTGACATCGCGTTTGTAAATGCCACTCAGATCAGCTACTAATAGATCGATACTGATAGTAGCAGAACCTGACACGCCTGGTGATAGGCATACAGTTGGTCAAAGCTGGATATCAATTGCCCAAGAGATACATAAGACAGCGTCTCTGCGAATTGGCTATATGTCTTCTTCCGCTTATGACTATAGCATGGTTTGCAACATCTGCATGCATCTTGCTTGCGATTCCCAGTATATCTTTTGTATGTTCACTGAAGCTTCAACAACCGGGATTGATATATCAAACTGTGCTGACCGTCTCGTGTGTAGCTGTCAGCTCTTATCATAAGCGCTTGCGTGACTTGCACGGATCCTGTTCTATCTCAAGCCATTGCGAAAGGTCCCTTTGCAGATAACTATGTTCGTCGGCCACTTCGGGAGTTTATTTCGGCTGAGGCAGGGGCAAATGATGGCTTCGGTTTTCCATTTCTGCTGCTTGCGCTTTCGTTGCTGCGTTACGCAGAAGCGCCTGAAAACACCGCTAGCCTGGAAGACTTCGATCTGGAGCGAGGCATCCCCGATTCACTCGGTGCGACGAGCGCAGGGCGCTTTGGCGGAGGAGTCGGCCCTGCGTTGAAACATTGGGCCGTGGAGGGAGTCTTGTACATGATTTTCCTGGGTGCCTCCTACGGTGCCTTCGTCGGCTTCACTTGCCAGAAGCTACTCAAGGGCGCATCTAAGCGAAGATGGATCGACAATGAAAGCTTTACCCTGGTCCCTGTGGCAATCGGTATGCTCATTGTTGGGACATGCGGCTGCTTTGGGTCCGATGAAACACTTGCCTGTTTCATAGCTGGAAGTGTGCTCAACTGGGACGGCCTTTACCAGGATGAGATGCAGGCCCGGCATGATTCATTCAATTCGACGATCGAGACTTTGCTGAACACTGCAGCTTTCATGTATCTTGGTGCGGTCATGCCATGGGACCAGTTCCATCGACCCCATGACACTGGCATCTCCATCTGGCGCTTATTTGGACTAGGCTTTTTAATCCTTATCTTTCGTCGTATTCCCGCCATAGTCACAGGATACAAGTTCATGCCCAAGGTCTGCAGTGATTGGAAAGAGGCGTTGTTTTTGGGCTATTTTGGACCGATCGGTAAGCAGCGCTCGCCCCCAGGATAACGTTCTTTCTCAGGCTCAAGTTACTTGGCAGGTATCGGTGCTATCGCATATGTGGAGTATGCTCGCCGCCTCTTTCCTTCCCCAGGCGAGAGTGACACTGAGATTAACAATCTGACGGCCGCTATGATACCTGGTAAGACTATAAATCATTATTCACTAAGAATGGTTCACATCTGACCTCACTCTGCGCAGTTGTCTACTGGTTGGTGCTATTCTCCATCGTTGTCCATGGCCTGTCGGTACCTGCGCTTGATGCGCTCTACAAGTTTTTCGGAGTGTGCAAGATCCGCGACCATCCGGTCGCGATTGCTCTGCTCTCGGACAACGAAGCCCTCCCAAATAATTGCTCAATTGATCCTCAGCGGCACTCGATGATTGTCAACAACCGCTTCTCGCGGCCGTCTGACAGCGATACTGAAGGGCAGAGCGGCCAAGTACGGAAAGAATCAGGAACGATGACGCGACTAAGTGAGGATAGTCCGCTCAATGGAAGCAATGAGCATTTGGATATCCCTTTATTCAGCCACCGAGCAGGAGGCTCAGTCACCGTTCGGGCCATTGTCTGATAGAATGCTATATCCTACTTGATCGGACGGGGAAACAGATGGAACGAGAGACGCGCATTCGTTCATTCATCCATGCATTCATCGTGCCATGCCAGCTCAACCCATATCGGTCCATATTATGTCCCAATCATCAATCATTTGCCTCTGGCTCTGATGCTGACATTCTGTCTGCGTGATCTCGAGGCAAATCCAAACGATCCCGCGAGCCAGGAGGACGACTTCAGACGGGGCAGGTCTAGTGGCAGGCATAAGAGATGGAACAAGAAACTATACAAGCTGAATTCCATACCTTTCCGCAAGAGCCGCAGGTCTTCTTTTCGCCAGCGATGGTAGCACCGCACGAGGGGCAAGAGTTGTGGCCCATTTTTGCAAGATTCGTTCTGTTTTGGAGTCGGTGAGGGGCTGTGGTTGGATGTGTGAGTTGACCTGGTGGGTTTGATTGCACACAGGACAGGGACTTTGGGGCAGCGTACCTTAGAGTTGAAGGGAGATCAACACTCGCGAAGCTGTGAAATGCAAAGCGAAGCGACAGAGATGGTGAAAAAGTGAGGATAACAAATAAAAGGCTCAGGCTTGAGCTGTCATTTGTTTACCCCGCCGCGTGATCCAGGCTGATGTACCCGCTTTCCCGCCGTCGTGATTGGCTGTGGTGCTGAGAAGGTCGGACTCAATGTGATCCTCACCAACCTCAACCTCAGGCTAACATCATGGATAACATCACCACCCTTCCAGCGAGCTTCTCCATGTCGTCTGCGATTAGCTGATCCTATCAGATCGAGCAGCGCCCAGTGTGACTTGTGGTGTACTCCATGGAAATTATTGATATCTTCTAAGGATCGCGTCGAGATCATCTGTGTGCTTATCACTCGATTTGATTTGAGATTGCACATGCAAGAGGCACTTTGACTGCATTACTGTGCAGGAGCTCTGTGCCTAGGCATGCGCAGAATAAAACCTCAATCCGGAACCCCCCGCTCCCACCGCAGTCAAGGGCGTGTAGAAATATATATCTATCGATCTCATCGGAGGGTCAGAGGCCTTAAGCTCGCAGTCTCGCGCTTCCGCTGCATTCAGGACCTTCCCTACATTTCTCGCACGAAAACAATGCGTGGTACACGCCTATCTTTAGCCACTGGACTATGGAGCCTGCCTATTCGAAGCCAATGCAGGCCCAGCCAGAGGATAACTGCAGCGGCTATATCTTGACGTTAATGTACGCGAAGCGCAAACCGATAATGTCACAGTACGGTCCATCTTCAATACTCTCGTTGCTGCTGCACCTCATCTTCGACACCTGGAATCTGGACTCGTATATTCATGGCAGTCCAGCGCAGACTTTCCAGCCGGTCTCTCGCCGTGGGCCGACTTTGACTTATTCGTCGAGCGTCGCCCTTGTTGAACCTGCTCCACTCCCGATGCTTTTCGAGATACCATGCATATAGCAATATCGACGCTGAAGGGACCTCACCTGGCCGTTCTGGGCTCGATGATCACAGTCACCTCGACGAATTCGGCCCCTATGGGAGACGTTGAGTTTGGCAAGCACGGGCAGCAGATGTGAGGGTTCCTTAGTGGAATCTCAAGATGAACAGGTGTTCCTCAAAAAGACAAGTTAAAGCCTAAGATCATGGTCGATCACGCAGAGATAAGCGGGGAGATATCTCGTGACTGCATGCTGAAGCTGCGACCATGCTCTCACATAGTCAGGTGGGTGCCTTGAGATTATGCTGGAGGCATGATACGAGCTCACACTGCAGGAGAATATCCAAGACTTCATCGCATGTCCGTTCTCTGCAAGTCTTAGTCTGATCGCTCTTGCTAGCCCCAATGTATCTTCAGGTCAGGCGATCGTAACCGATGAGAGAGTTCTTCAGTCTAGACTCCCCCGGAATTGGAGCCAACCAAGCCATGCCAAAAATATATCTTCTATCTCCACAAAACTCGGCAAAGCTCCACTAAGCCTCCCGACTTCCAGAGTCTAGAGCTTCCCGGGGAAGGACTGTGGTGAGTTGTGACTCAGCTACGTAAGTTCAGCTAGCGTGGTTGAAAATCTGTATCCTCTGTCTCAGGAGGATCGTTGAAGATAGTTGGTTACGGAGTTGTCCTACGTGTCTGAATCCACAAAGCAAGCGACAATAGTACAGTAGCAGTGTCGTTGTCCAGGTACTGTATCTACGGAGTAAACACTGCTCGAAACCGGTAGTTACCGAGAGGTTCACTCCGTACTGCATGCAGTCCCGGGCGCATTCTTCCCCTTTCCTAAAACTTCCGGCCGAGGGGGACTTTCAATGTCCCCACATCCCGCTAACTGGGGGAAAGGGATTGCCTCGGGGAGGTCGGGGAAAGACGAGCACGTGGATGATGGTTGTTTTCGGGAATAGCCTCGTCTTGGCTTTTGAAGGAAAAACAAAAAAAAAAAAAAGGAACTTTTGTCAATCAACGTACTCTTGAAGCTCTCCTGCTGACTTTCTCAGCTGTTGTTGGTTCTTGCTTGGCAGACAATGCTTTGTTAATTCGGGTTGGTTTAACCCGGAGCATAGATATGAGGAATTAGTTTAGTACAGGGTAGCGGTTGACGCGCGTGATGGGGGGATTTGATTGCCACGCGCCTCGGGGGTCGAGACTTTTGTTTTGAGCTAAGAGGTATATGGTATGCAGGGACACACGGATGGGAATACGTGGTGGTGCATCAATCATTTTCGTCTGTACTTGGTTGCTGGGTAGTTAGGCACATAGTATACGTTTATTGCTCGTGTGAGGAACATGAGGACTGTATACAATGTCACTTGAATGTGTCGTCATTGTTGAACGACTTCCGTTCTTGGACAGGTTTCCTAACCGGCAAAGCCGCCACCCACCAGGGCAGAACAGGGTGGAAACCAGACCGGCAAAAAGGTCGCCAGGCGAGCTGAAAAAAGGACGAGAACATCCGGGGAATTGGCCCGTGTTTTCTGCTCGGATGCGGGGTACAGATTTGAAGACCCGACCTCCCTTTCCGACCGGCTATGCCTGCCTGCCTGTTCGCCCAAATGTACCAAAGTATACCTCGACGAGTGATTTGGTCCGGAAAAGTGTTTACGGCAGTTGCACTTGTCCTGATCATACTGAGGCGGCTGTTCTGAGGGGACGTGCAGAAAGGGCGCGCCTGACCCCTGCGTGGGCTTGATCATTGATTGATGTGCTGCGCCCCAAGGGGTGGTTTACTCTATAGTCACAGTCGGTTATCCTCGTGGAAAGTCGGGATCAAAGACTTGGGGATGGGCCTGTCATGTGCGTTGTTTTCTTTTTTATTGAGTCCTCTGCTTTTGGGTGTGCGTCTGACGAGGCAAATCTCTTTAGTAGACACAAATTAATGCCTCAATTCGGGTGTGCGTGATCGTAACATGAGCGATTTACATAGCACACATGGAAAGACGGAGGTGGCTTACGCGCAATGAGCGCGGTATGACGAGCAAGTGCCTCAAGAATGGGCGCGTTTCTGATCTTTTGCTTGATCTTCCTCTTTTTTCTCGTGTCGTTACCCAAAATGGAAGGGGGACACATCCCGAAAACTTGAGTCAAACTCGAGGCACGGCAATATCTTCTGCCCACCGCATTTCACGATGGTGACGTTGGATTGTCAATCCGGAGAAGTGGACGTGTTTCATTGGCCGGACCGGGAAGGGCTTCGGAAGGCAGCTGACCCTCACTTGGCCGAAAACAGACTAGAGCCATGGAGCAGCACCCGAGGTTTCTCTCCCGGGAATTTCGTCACTCGGAAAGATTCCTGGGTCTGGGCCTGTAATTTGGGCAATTGGGGCAATTTGGGGGTGGGTGGCAGCCTCCCGGGCGGTCAGACTGTTAGTCTGTTACATAAGCCCAACGGGGCCCCTCCCCACCTTTGACGGAAGTGCTCCGTCTCGCCGAGCACAATTTTGCATGAATTTTTTTTTTCTGCCAGGCGGGGCCCTTCTCTTGCTACCCAGTCGGGAATAGTCTACGTTGATCTAGGAGAGGCTTAGAGCCCATGCCGAGAAAAGGGAGGGCTTCCTTCCCCCGCAATTTCCATCATGGATCGTATCGTTTACCCATGTTCTGTACTCCTGTAGGCTAATCGCCTCTAAAATCCTCGCCGGATGGTTGGCTATTCTTGAGTTCATTCAACGTCATCACTTCCGCATCAAAACTGTCAGTTGATGGTCTAGAGAGAAAACTGACTCTTCGCTTCCGTGGGAAAAGCTGGGAATAATCGCATTCAGCTCGTCGGACTGACTGTCGGTTTCGTAATAGAAAATGCAGGGGGCCTGTTAAATACCTCGTTTGCAGAATGGACGGCTTTGATATCTTGAGCCTGTCACACCGATAACTGATACTCGAGTACGTACAGTGTAGAGAGTACGGCTAGTCGTACCTTTTTCCTTATTTTTACCTCTCGAGCTATCACCTCAGCCCCTCCCTGTTGGCCTAGATTGAGACATTAACGCACTATCGGTTGATAACGCCTGAATTCTCATTTCTTGTTCCCGATCCTGCTGTTATTCCCTCACTTTTAGTTGGTGCATCCGCGCAGAGCTTCCGGAACCACTTCGTGCCCACATCTCAGATCTCGGAACAAGTCGGACTACCCCGAGAGGCAATTCTGCCTCTGTTTCGACTGTTTCGACTTTCCACGATAACCAACAACCGCTTCAGCCTTCAGCCCGGTCCTTAGCCCCGACATCTTCCGTGGAACTGTGGAGAAGGCTCATTACTCCAAAGATCCAAACCTCCTTGCGACCTGAATTCGCTGCCATCATGGCCCCAGCTGGAAACATTCATATACCCCCCGTTTCCCCCGTCGATCATGGTCCTCTCTACACAGATTTCTTTCAACAGCAAGTTGCAAAGCAACGAAATAATAACTATCATTCTACCTCACTAAGAAACATGGTCGCTGCTTCTGTTAACCGCACTGCGCTGCACCCTGGTGGTGTTCAGTATGTTTTTCCTTCTTTCCTTCTCTTGGTTGGGTCCTTGTCATGGTCTGCTGCTGTGTCGGTTGGGACATGGCAAGGTCCTACATGTTGTCGACCAAGGTCGCTAACTTGGATGACTATCTAGGCCAGGCAAGGGTCACACTGAGCTTGAGGAAGAACTCCACGAGCACGCCCACATCGACTATGACCGCGTTGCTATTGTACGATCCGTTGCGCCTCACCTCCCATGAAGCATAGCGCTAACAAAAACAGATCGCCAACCCTGCTGTTCCTGCTCTCTACGAAGATGCTCTGGTCTACGAGACTGGTACTGCCATCACCTCCAGCGGTGCCTTGACCGCATACTCCGGTGCCAAGACTGGCCGTTCTCCCTCCGACAAGCGTATCGTCAAGGAGGAATCGTCTGAGAATGAGATCTGGTGGGGACCTGTCAACAAGCCCATGACTCCTGATGTAAGTTCTGGCCTGGCGTATAATCGCGCATTGCCTCCCCCCTCCCCCCTCCCCCCTTGCGTGTCGGCTGGCTGCGGGACCAAGCCAAGCTTTAGGGCAGAGATCATGGCCGCAGTGCCACGGTAGCCCCGGAAGATTAGCAAAATGCCTCAAAATCATGTCGTGGTCTGAGGCATTTTCGATCTTCCGACTGCTGTGCAACAATGGTTTCCATTTCTGCCTGCGCTTGCGTTCGCGGCCTGGAGTAGATCAAGTCACACTGGTGACGTCATCCGTGTATCTTCAAGTCAAGTTAATTCGCGTCCCCAGGTCTGGCGTATCAACCGTGAGCGTGCTGTCGACTACCTTAACACCCGTAACCGCATCTATGTTATCGATGGTTTCGCCGGCTGGGACGAGAGATACCGCATCAGTGTCCGTGTTGTCTGCGCTCGCGCCTACCATGCTCTCTTCATGCGCAACATGCTCATCCGCCCCTCGCAAGAGGAGCTGAAGCACTTCCACCCCGACTATGTCATCTACAACGCTGGCTCTTTCCCCGCCAACCGCTTCACTGAGGGTATGACCTCTGCTACTTCCGTTGCCATCAACTTCGCCGAGAAGGAGATGGTCATTCTCGGTACCGAGTACGCCGGTGAGATGAAGAAGGGTGTCTTCACTGTTCTCTTCTACGAAATGCCCGTCAAGCACAACGTCCTTACTCTCCACTCCTCTGCCAACGAGGGTGAGAACGGTGATGTTACTGTCTTCTTCGGTCTGTCCGGAACTGGAAAGACCACTCTGTCTGCCGATCCCAAGCGTGCTTTGATCGGTGACGACGAGCACTGCTGGACCGACCGTGGTGTCTTCAACATTGAGGGTGGTTGCTACGCCAAGTGCATTGGCCTCTCCGCTGAGAAGGAGCCCGATATTTTCAACGCCATCCGCTTCGGATCCGTCCTCGAGAACGTTGTCTTCGACCCCATCTCCCGCGTTGTCGACTACGATGACTGCACCCTCACTGAGAACACTCGCTGCGCCTACCCCATCGAGTACATCGAGAACGCCAAGATCCCCTGCTTGTCCGAGAAGCACCCCTCGAACATTATCCTCCTCACTTGCGACGCTCGTGGTGTTCTTCCTCCGATTTCCAAGCTCACCACTGAGCAGACCATGTTCCACTTCATCTCCGGTTACACTTCCAAGATGGCTGGTACTGAGGATGGTGTGACCGAGCCCCAGGCCACTTTCTCTTCCTGCTTCGCTCAGCCCTTCCTTGCTCTTCACCCCATGCGTTACGCGACCATGCTCGCGGAGAAGATCTCGCAGCACAAGGCCAACGCCTGGCTTCTCAACACCGGTTGGGTTGGCGCTGGCGCCACCACTGGTGGCAAGCGTTGCCCCCTCAAGTACACCCGCGCCATCTTGGACGCCATCCACAACGGCTCCCTCAACGAGGTCGAGTACGAGACCTACGAGGTGTTCAACCTGCACGTGCCCAAGTCCTGCCCCGGTGTCCCCTCGGAGCTTCTCAACCCCAGAAACAGCTGGACCGCGACGACGAACTTCACGGACGAGGTCAACAAGCTGGCCACGCTCTTCAACGAGAACTTCGCCAAGTATGCCGACCAAGCTACCAAGGAGGTCATCGCGGCCGGTCCGGTGCCTCAGTAGATTGTTGCTTTTCTTGTTCGCTGATTCCCTTTGGTTTATCATATCGCATGGCGTGCTGTGTTTCAAATATTGGGTCATATGATTTCTTTCTTCTTCAGATACCTGAATGTGGCTTTGTGCCGATCAGCGGAGGAAAAATCGCGCTGACAATGGCTGTTCTGATTTTGGTTCTGTCCAATACTGGCTGTTGGCCTAGAGAAAATATATTCAGTTCTAACCAATTCTTTCTTCCTTGTGATGTAAAACTAAACTTGGTTCCATGGAACAATTTCCGACCCTCTAGCATGGCAATGATGGACTGGGACCCTGGTAATGAATCCCTGACACCAACATGGAAGTTGCCGGGTGGTTGATTGATCGTGGGATCTACGCGGCAGGAGGCATCTCCCTCCACATTTCACCTTCCGGCGATACCTCTCCCCTCTTTCAGCATCTATCCCCCCTCCCCCCTCACCTCTCCCCTCTCCCCCAAGACAGCATCAAATCATGATTCGCTTTGCGGGTCCTTTACCTGAGGTGGTAGTCTTTGTGGAGAGCAATGCCTAGGGCATTGGTGGGGTGGGCATGCGGGCGCTAGCTGAAGCGCCTCCGACATTCATGACTGTTTATGGAAGATGTGTCGACAGCACTGCCTTCCATCCTCAAATCACTCTTGAGCACCTGGTATGTCATCCTCAATCGAATCCACCAAGCCAATCCTTGCAGTAAAGGCGCATACTGAGAGTTGCACAGATTATCTTGCTTCCCAAGCCCCGTGCCCCACGCAAGGAGGCCGCTAAATAGTTCGCGTCAACGCGGGATGCAGCCAAACCAAATTTCTCCGAGCCATCCCTCGATCGAAGACAGGGGTGGATCCGTGAACCACTGGGGTAATGTACAGTACGCGTGGGACTTCGATGCAGGAACAGATTCAGTATGCACCATGTACGTTGCATCTCCGAGTTTAGTTCTTGCGGCTAGACAAGATCCGACTTGGCTGGGGATAACCATAATGCGACCTCAACTCTTCGACATACCGGAATACTACCTGTGAGCTAGTGCTCCAACATACCGTCCCTGTCGATCGCCTCCTAGCTCTCTCCAGCTGTCAAGGGGTGAATGCCGCCTGTTGAGCTGATACGTGCCAGACATGTAGTGCCCTGTCTGGTGTGTGTGGCCCTTACCGAGCCTCGAGGCTTTTTTCAAGCTGCCAAAGCAAGGATACTTGACTAGTCCGCTTACATCTCTCTTCATGTGAGAACTGGGTGGTCTATGGCTACTACCAGCCTTTGAGCATCCTCCAAGGGGGGGGGGGGGCGGTGGTCACTTGAGTTCTCAGGTTTGCCTCCTGTTTATGCCATTCCCGCCTTCATGGGGACCCCTCCGATTTTCCGAATACGTATTTGCATTCTCTATTGTGTGGAGGAAAGCACTCCTGCGCGTGAGCCTTGCGCCACCAAAATCTCCTCGATCTATCCTGGAGACTATCGCGTCGCGTCCGCGCTAAACAGAGATACAACACTTCTCTTCAATCAAGACCGCCATGGGAAAGAAGTGTGCTGCATAGAGCTCGACATTCAGTGCACGCATAAACATCATGGACGAGAATATGATTACATCTCATTCTCTGTTTTCGCTGCCTCTGGGGCTGATGGGAGTGGGGGCCGTTGTTCTCGCGGTAAGTCGATATTTTGTCTTAAGATCGCTTATTGCAACATGAAGATACAGACTATGTGTTCCTTGGCGAACCCGCGACTGCGCTGACACTGAACTTGCAGCTCCTGGTGTACGGCATATACCAGGTCTATTTCCATCCTCTGGCCAAGTATCCTGGTCCATGGCTGGGCAAATTCACCGAGGCGGGGGCGGCGTATCATGCCGTCAAAGGAGATTTGCATCTACATATCTGGTGGTGCCACCAGAAGTATGGTGAGTTTCAATGGATCTAGTGACCTTTGAATGGAAAGGAGTCTTGAAGTGCTGACTGAGCATGTATAGGGCCGGTGATCAGATATACGCCGAACTTGGTGATTTTTAATACAGCAAGTGGAATGAAAGGTATGTTGCTGCTATACAGGAAGATTCACTTTGTTTTTGGGCTAATCAGAGGGAAAGATATCTACGTCCGAGGCAAGGACCTTCGGAAAGATGTTCACTACGGCGTCATTCAACTCGGCACCAAGAACCTCCTCACGGTCACGAGCCCCATGGACCACGCTAGACGAAACAAGATCATAAGCCCTGGGTTCTCAAGCACGGCAATGCGCGAATTCGAGCCAAAGTTGTTGGCACATGTCCACAAATTCTGCAGATCGCTGTATCGCCCTCGATCCCAAGGAAATTCGGATAGTTCCTGGGGAGAGCCAATGGTCATGTCAGACTGGTGCAGCTATTTTGCATTCGATGTGATCACGGAGTTGGTGTTTGGAAAAGCGGTTAACCTACTTGGAAGCCAGCAGCACCGATGCACTGTGTACGATATCTCTGGTATGATGAAGCGGCTGTCGCTATTGATGTATGCGCCGTACGTGTTTCTTGGTCGACTGGATCGGAAGTTATTCCCCGATGAAATGCACGGAATGAAGCGATATCACCGGCTGGTGAACACGATGATGGCAGATGCGGCAAGCATGTCGGGCCATGTGTTTAGTCGGTTGACGACTGCGCGGGATAATAAGGTGAGCGCGGGGACGGGACCCGCATTCAGCGATGCGGACGTCTACTCGGAGGCCGCGATGTTGGCTGTTGCTGGTGGGTCACACATAATCCATCACCCTTCTCCTCCTCATCTAGCTCATGACTTGCTGATGGCATGAACAACAGGGTCCGACTCCACATCTGTTTCGCTCTGCGCTAACCTGTTCTACCTGGCGACCTATCCCCACGCCTACGCCCGCCTCGCTCAGGAAATCCGCTCGACCTTTCCAACACTGGAATCAATCCGCACAGGGCCCCTTCTTGTCCAACAGTGTCCCTATCTGCACGCTTGCATCAAGGAGACACTCCGGATCTCCCCCGCCGTCGCCGGATGTCCCTATCGCCGGGTTGAGAAGGGAGACACCATTGTTGTCGACGGCCACGTTATTCCTGAAGGCTGCAGTGTGGGTACCGGAATCTACAGTATTCATCATAATGCAGAATATTTCTCGCGGCCAGATACGTTCCTCCCGGAGAGGTGGCTGACAAGCAACGGTGATGATTCGCTCGAGCAAGCGAGCATCACGACGGCCGCATATACACCCTTCTCACAAGGGACACGCGCCTGCGTCGGGCGACACTTGGCACAAATGGAGCTGCAATTAGCACTAGCGTGCTTGATCTGGCAGTATGACTTCCGCCGGGCGGAGGGCACTGTTGGCGAGATGGGAGCAGGCAATCGAGACAGTGGGGAGCTCGGGCGGTCGAATCCGCATGAATTCCAAATCTATGATCACATCATCAGCCAGAAGAGGGGGCCGGTCCTTCAGTTCAGGCCGAGGGAATCTTTCCAGTAGGAAGCATCGGCAGGCTGAGGCGGAAAGGCAGTCGGGCTCGGCAGACAAGGCGGGCTGTCCGGTTATACATGAAGGTAAAACAAAACGAAAACGACGGGATATTGGCTTATTTTGTTTGATACCTGTTGGAGTCTTGGAGTTTTTGATACGGAGTCCGAACCCAGATATGTGAATATGTGTATTGATGTATAGTGTGGGAGTTTGTGGTTTCAACTTGCAGTCATAACATAACAATGCTAGAATTGTTGGGAAGACGGGCAGCGGCCTACTTCATACTTAACCAAATGATTCATTGGAAACATGGTGCGAAGCGGATCCCTTCTGCGTGCTAGCGATCCACAAAGAGCCAGGCTCTGGGAAGATTCCTCCGACATGACAGTCAGTATCCACCGATAATCGGCTGTTTATTCACCCTGATCCTCGCCCTGGCCCCTAGTGGAGCGAGCCAACAGCCTCAGCTGGGAAGGGTAGGGTCAGTGCAGTGCGCGGCATGATCAATCGCTGTCAGGGGATTGGTCTGGGGTTCAACGACTGGACCGTCCGGACGACAGTCCTCCTAGCCTTAAGGATTGCTTGGTAGGATTGACACAAGATTCATGTCGTAGCCCACTCTCCTCCCGCCCGAAAGACATTACCGAGATCCGCCCAGTGGCTCACCATCTCCCGCTCCGGGATCCCGAGTGTGATTTTCCTCCTGCGTACTGTACAGTACGTCCAGTGCTAGGTGACGATAGGGGTCTGTCTACCTGGGTAGAAGTCCGGCCGCTGTTCGCTGTGGGTATTGTACCAGTTCCGGGTATCATTGAGGTTGGGTTGGGTTGGGTTGGGTTGGGAAAACGTTGAGAGGGAACAAAGTAGGAGATGGTGAAGGATGGTCTGTTCTGTCTAGGTTGTAATTCTACTTCTATGATGTTTTCCCTCTGATGTTGTACTATGCTCGAACAGTAACTGACTGTTATCTACATCCATCTTCTTCGCTATCGTAGTGCCCCTGACCCTAACCCGCATGTCCTGGTTCTGGTTCTATGGCTGTGATGTTCAACGTTCATACCGGACTAAGACCCGGAGGAGACCTTCTCCGGATTTCATACTGATTGGTTCGTCGGGGAAGGGAACTGTTGGGATTTTGGAAAGAAGAAACGTCTCAGGTGAGATTCAGTCCGATTATCGGCAGTATCAGATGGATCGGGAGGTGTGATTGTCTGCCTGATGCACTTGGTTGTAGGTTTGAGAGAAGATGATGATGAGGAGGAGGAGGATGCGGGAAAGAAGGGCGGGAGAGGGGGAGCAGCGGAAGACACGGAAGAATATTGATCAGCTGGGATGCTTGGGATGTCATGTTCGAGCCAAGAGATTCATATGTATGGAGTCTAACCTCGGGCCTGGCCGGGGTTTCCGGGGGGTTCTCGTTAGGCGCTGGATGCGGTTTAGTGGCCGATTATGTAGTTACTCCACCTGCAAGTATGAGCGATGAGCGATGATCTTTTAGTAGGTACAGGGCAGGGCAGGGCAGGGGCAGGGCAGGTTGGATGAATGATGAGGGAAATGGTCTCTATTGTTCTTATATTCTATGTATATGTGCCATATTGCTGGATGGGTGATACAGTATGAAACGACGATACCAAAATTAAGGATGAAGATTGGAACATGAGCAAAAAAGCAACCGGAACATGACGTTGCCACGCTCCCCCGCATTTTCCAGCTGGCGGGCATCATGCAGTAGCTGCTTAGTGCAAAGGACTTGTACTTGTACTTGTTCTTGTTCTTACTGTACATACTTGTGGAGACTGATCCATTTGCCAATCAGGTATTCAAAGATAATATGATTATTATGGAGATGACTATTCGAAGAGAAATACGACTAAACTATTCTCCACCAGAACTGTACTGTAGGTTCCGATGCCCGAGTAGGACCCATTGATCCATCCATCCCTGTGACTGTACCAGACTCTCTGTACCACATCCCAACCAGCCATCCATCGATGGTGGTTACCTTGCCGGCCTGGCACTGCTTGCCTTGACCCTTTCCTCTCCTCTCCTCTCCTTCTACTCACTTTGCTTAAGACTCACCCTCCCTGCTCCCTGTCCGTCTTCCCCCGCGACATTTTCCTTCTCCTCTTCCTCCTCATCCATCATCTGACCAGGAACGCTTCCACCCAAGTTATAAATAAATTATCCGCCTCCTCCTCAAGCTTCCTCCTACCCCCTACCCCCCACCTTTTGCTTCTGCATCGCCTTCTTCCATCCACGGTAAGTAGCTTCGGCTTTCCCCTCTTGGAAGATCCCCGGATGCCCTTGTGAAAGTGCCTGGCCAGGCCCAACTGTTTTTGCCTGGGGCATAGCCTTCATTCATTGATTGATTCCAAGCTTCTTTGTTTCCCCACCCCGCTTTTCCTCGTGTTGGCCTAGCTTTATATTCATTCCCTGCCCGTCGTCGCGACATTGCATTCAATCGGACCAGCGTCTTCTTCAGCATTGACCATTGATCCTAGACACTGACAATAACGAATAGGTCTGGAGTGAACCCCGGCTCCTCCATCAACATGGCTTCTACTACAACCACCACCACGACCCCAGCTGTCGCCGCCGCCAAAGAACCTCAGCCCGCCATGGACTTCCTTCATCACCCCTACACTCGTGCGGCGCTTCCCTTCGTCAATGGTGGTCTTGCTGGCATGACCGCCACCGTCGTCATTCAGCCCATTGACATGATCAAAGTCCGTCTGCAATTAGCAGGCGAGGGCGTCCGCACCGGACCTCGCCCCTCGGCCTTTGGCGTCGCTCGCGACATCATCGCGTCGGGCAAGGTACTCGATCTTTACACTGGTCTATCTGCTGGACTCCTTCGTCAGGCTGTCTACACTACCGCCCGTCTGGGCTTCTTCGACACCTTCAGCAAAGCCCTCAACAAGCGCGCAGAGGCTGCTAACCGGAAGGTCACCTTTGCCGAACGCGCGGGGGCCGGGTTGACTGCTGGTGGTATTGCAGCCATGATTGGCAACCCAGCCGATTTGGCCCTGGTCCGTATGCAATCGGACGGCCTCAAGCCTCCCGCCGCGCGGGCCAACTACCGCTCCGCTCTGGACGCGCTTGTCCGCATCTCCAAGTCGGAAGGTGTTCCAGCCCTGTGGGCCGGTGCCTTGCCGACAGTCGTGCGCGCGATGGCCCTCAACGTCGGTCAATTGACCTTCTTTGCGGAGTCCAAGGCTCAATTGAAGGCCCACACCAATTTGTCGGCCCAGAGCCAGACCTTTGCCGCCTCTGCGATCGCCGGTTTCTTCGCCAGCTTCCTCTCGTTGCCATTTGACTTCATCAAGACTCGTCTGCAGAAGCAGCAGAAGGATCCCTTGACCGGCAAGCTGCCGTACAAGGGCCTGCTGGACTGCGCGCGCAAGGTGGCGCAAGAGGAGGGCTGGTTGCGATTCTACCGCGGCTTCGGCACCTACTATGTGCGGATCGCTCCTCATGCGTTAGTTTCCCCACCCCCAAGACTTTCTTATCGCGTAGTGCTGTCACTAACCCCGCGGATCCACCAGTATGGTTACACTGATTGTCGCCGACTATCTCAACCTCATCACCAAGTAGTGTGTTCGAGGTGATTTCCGAAGTCGTTTCTTATTGAGTATTTCCTTTTTTTTCCTTCCTTTTGATCCATATTTAGGCATCATTCAAGGAAATGCCGCGTCCGAACAGACCATTCTGTTTCGCCCACACTGCATTCCGCTCATTGCCCAATCGGCAAGCCACACCCGATCGGGCTGACGGGCTGACGGACAGAACAGCCACGGGTTTGCATGCTGTCTGGCACAGATGCGATGATGTGTGATGGCTGTTGACTACACTCTTTCTTCATGGCCGGTACCCTGGGTGGAGTTTCTTATTTGTCTGAGCTTTTCGTATGTATCTCTTACTAGTTATATATCCCAGGGCGTGCTTAAGGGACCGAGCACAAGGGTATTGCAGAATATAATCATGAGTGAACACTAAATTTGACCAAGATATCGTCAAACAAGTCTCCTAGTAATCGACCTCAAAATCTATCTCATCGTCCGGGATAGAGTCTTGCTCTTCGTCTTCGTCTCCGTAATCGTATCCGAGCGCTTCGTAGTCCACCTCGTCCTCGTCCGGGTCCGCGTCCGGGTCCGCGTATCCTGCTTCTTCTCCTTCCCTTTCCTCGTCTGGATCATCGGTCTCTTCTCCTTCCAATCTTTCATACACGTAATCTGGATCAATTTTCCGGTATGCTGGGCCATCTTCCTCCACTTCTACATCCATATACCCCTCTCCTTCCTCTGAGTGCACCGATTGCACCTCTTCTTGGTCTTCTTCTTCTTCGAATAGATCATCAATGTTGGCAATCTCTTGTCCGCCGGTCCTTGGCATGGTGTCTATTTCCTCATCCTCTGCTTTGTTATCCATATCTTTATTGTCAATATGTTTGATTTCTTCTTCTCCCGGGCCCTCGTTTGCTCCTTCCCGTTCCGGTGGTCCTTCAACCTCGCCGGCCATCGGCCCAGCATTGACGAGGCTGACTGGTTCTTCTTCTTCCTCTTCTTCTTCCTCCCCATCATTGACTGTATCATCGACTGCATCAACTGCATCATCCGCCAGGAGCTGATCTTGATCTTCCTCGCCCGTTTCTTCCTGGTCTTCAAGCTCAGCAATCTCAGAGTCGACGACAGGTGGGTTATCGTCTTCATTTTCGGTCCCTTCTTGTACTGCATTGTCCACCTCTAATTCATCTTGCACTTCTGATTCAGCCTGTCCTTCTGATTCATTCTGTATTTCTGAATCAGCCTGTTCTTCTGATTCATTATCCTCCTTTAGTTCATTTTGCCCGCCTGATTCTTGCTCTGAGGTTTCAGTTTCATGATTTTCGTGTTGAATGCACTCGGGGTCAATGACGGGAGTGTTCACTCCATCTTCTTTCCTTTCTTCTTCCACTGAAGTGTCCGCCTCTGATATGTTTTGTTCCTGTTCCTGTTCCCGTTCCTCTTGTTCTTCTGCTATCATAATTTGTTCTTCTCCTTCTTCTTCTTCTTCTTCTTCTTCTTCTTCTTCTTCTTCTCCTCCCCCTCCTCCTTCTCTCATGTTCTCATCATCTTGGTCTTCAGGCTTGGCGATATCATCCTCAACAACATTGGCGTTGACATCCTCATCTCCGCCTCCTTCTTGGTCGGTATCGTCAATCGCTGCACCATCTGCGGTGAGCTTATTTCCGTCTTCTTCCACAACAACCTGATCTCCGTACGCGACAGGTTCCTCAACAGCATGCTGATCTTGATTTTGCTCCTCGTTGCCTTGCTCAGCTCGCTCCACTGACTCAGCACCGGCGTGCAGACCTTCATATTCCTCCTCCTTCTCCGAACCACCTTGGTCTTCTTGCTTGTCTGACCCATTCTCAGCATGCTGACTCTGCTCCTCCTCTTCTCTCTTTTCATCCACTACATCCCTGCTTTCGGGCGCATGGTCTGCTTCCTTCTTTGTCTCTTCTATGCTTGTTTGTTCCGTTGGTCCAGTCGCGACGTGCTGATTCACATCTTGATCCTGAGCTTTGTGCTCAACAAAATCAGCATACAGTTGACGACTTCCATCGTTTTCTTGCTCTTCGTTCTGGACATCTTTCTCTCCTGTCTGCGCCGCTTTATCGTCCTTTTCGATGACCTCTGCTTCCTCCTTCATATTTTCCTGGATTTGCTCTTTAACAGGTTGAAGTTGAGAGTCAGCAGGTGCCTCATCTTCCTGCTCTGCATCTGCCTGGACATCTGGCTTGATCAGGGCATCGCCAACACCTTGTTTCTTCTGACTCCTGATGCCATCCTCCTCCTCATTTTGATCTTGTCCAGCTGGTTCATAAGCAGCTTGTTGAATCTCTTTCTCCTCTTTGACGCCTGCATATTTCGGCCCAGCTGAGCCAGTATCAACACGCTGTTGATCCTCATCTTCTACCCTTCCCTGGTCATTCTGCTCATCTGCTTCAGCGTCAGCGAGCTGACTCTCGTCTTCTTCTCCCCTATCATGTACCTGGTCTTCGTTCTCCGATCGTTCAACAGCATCGTTCTCACTCTCCTCCTGTATCACTTCATCTTCCGGAGCTTCTTGTTCGATAGCTCTGGTGTTGACATGCTGATGCGGTTCGCCTTCTTCTTTGAGGACATCTTCCTCATCTTCTTGTTCAAGTGGTTGAGCATGAACACACACGTCTTCTTTCTCGGCTTCTTCAGCATCAGTGTGCTGTTTCTTGCCCTCCGCTGATGCTCCCTGGTCATCTTGTTCAACCGCAGTGTCAATATCATGGATTTGTATTTTTTTCTCTTCTTGATGGACATCCTGATGGTCTTGTGGTTCAGCTGATTCAGCATCGACATATGGCATTGCCTCATCCACATCCTCCGCATCCTCCTGCCTTTCTTCTCCATGTGTTTCCTGTGGTTCCTGATTCTCTTGCCCTAGCTCCTCTTCATCTTCTTCATCCACTTCCCCCTCATGTCCTTGAGTTTCATTTGTCTCATGCTGAATTGTGTCATCAGCATCCTGCATCGATTCTTCGGCTTCCTCATCTCCCTCTCTTACCTCCTTTACCTCTTCTTCAACCTCCATCTCATCCTCTTCGCTTTCCTGCTCCTGACATTCAGCTACCTCATCTTGAAATGTGTCATCAGCCACCTGCATTGTCTCTTCAAACTCTGCTCCTTCGTCCCCTTCTTCGTCTCTTACCTCCTGACTTCCCTCATCAGCTTCCTCCTCTTCGCTTTGCTCTCTCAGCTCCTGATCTTCATTTACCTCGCCTTGTGATATGTCATCAGCCACTTGAATCGCTTCTCCAAATTCGTCGTTTTCATCGTTCTCTCCTGCCCTTACCTCCTGGTCCTCATCCTCGTCCTCCTCCCCATCATCATCATCTCCTGCCTGCCAATGTCCTTCGTCCTCGAATTCTTCGTCTTCCTCATTTTCATTTTCCACATTTTCATCTGCCTCCAGGTCCACAGCAGCGGCGGAGACACCCCGTTCCTGTTTGATTCTGATCCGGTCTTCTTGAGACGCCACTCTTCTTAAGGTAGCTGTGTCGCCATCCTCATCATCACTAGCAAGCGTGATTCCGCTTTTCCTACTTCTCTTCCTCCGCCCACCAACACCTCCTTGATCATACTCTTCCTCCTCGAGTTCTTCCTGCTCGCGCCTTTGGGCAGCCTCGGCTCTCTTCAACCTGCGCAGAAGAACGGGATCACTTCGCAGATCAAACTCGGTCAAAACTACCTCGCACACCGGACACTTGACGCAGTGCACACGACGCGCACGTCGGCCCGCGTGTCCACTGGACGAAGCGTGCCTCGGGTCCGGGGCGGTGGTGCGGCTCTGCGCGATCATCGCGGTGATAGCCTCGCGCTCGAAGCTATGCGGGCATTTGGTGCTGGTGACCGGATCCTGGAAGGGGAGGAGAGTAAGGGGGCACTTGAGAGAGATGCGTTCACGGGAAATAGCGATGTCTTCGTCTGAAGCATCTTCGTCATCGCCTTCTTCAGCGGAAGGATTTTCGGCGTGGCGAGAGGTAGCCGACACGCCTGATACTGCGCTTGTCGCCGCGCCTCTGCTGGTAGCCGAAGTTGTGGGTTTCTTGTCGGCCACATCTTCGAGGTGGGCGAACCAGGTTGAGGCATGCGGGAGTGGGGGAATATCATCACCCGGGTGTTTGGCTTCGTGGATGATGCGATAGAATCCGATGTAGGCGTTGTTGGTGGAGTATCTGATCGCCTTGTTAGTCTCTGGTCTTGTCTCAATGAAAAAGGAAGCAGGATCTGACATACTTCTGGGTGAGCGACAACCCACTCCACTTGTCCTTCGTCGCGGTGACACTCTCCTCTATCTTGCCCACCAACGTCGGTCCGGGATTCTCTTCGTCGTCATTGTCTCCCTGCCCCTCCTCGTCATCGTCACGAGCATCAGCATCCTCCATTTCCTCATCCTCATCTTCATCCCTCCTACTTCGCCGACTAGTTCTCGTCGATCGACTCCTAGTAACCACCGCGCCATCCACCACATTCACATTGCCGTCTAAGCCCCGTAGCATCTCACTCAGCCCCTCCAGTTTAACCTCCGCATCAATCGCACTCCGCATCTTCTGATCCAGTTTGGCAGTTGTAGCTTTTACTTTTTCTTTGAGCGCGGCCACCTCCTCCTCATCATTATCATCATCCCCTCCCTCCTCAGTGTTTCGCTCCTTCTTTCGGCGCATCCGCTCCTCTGCGTCCGTCAGCCGCTCGTTGATATCCCCGGCCGCCTCGGTCAACTTTTCCTGCGCATGCTGGAGATGCGTCTTCAAGTTCCGGAGGGGTTTGCTGGTCAGGAGGCCGAGGAGGGCGGCGTGTGAGGTTGCGTGCAGAGTCAATTGGTCGGATTTAGGATTGGCAATGGTTGGGGGCTGGTACGGTGGTGGTTGGGGGATTGTGGAGGAGGCTGTGGTTGAGGTGGAAGATGGGGAGGGGGGTGCGGGTTCGTTTCGGCGGCGGAGGGGCATTGTGGAAGAAGGACTTGCACTTGCAACACGTATATTGGTTTTGGGTTGTAGACGCTGCTGCTGCTGTGGCTGCTGCCGTTGATGCTGATATTGCTCTCTGGTGTTGAGAATGTGTTTGATGGTAGGTTCTGTTATGAAGGATTGGTGATGAGTGTAGGAGCCGGGGTAAGTACCGGAAGATCTGGCTCGTTAAGCCAACAAGCTTGTTTGTTGATTCGAAGGGGGGGTAAGCCGTACGTGCTGTGTGGTATCGATCTGGTCCGGTCTGGTCTGGTGGAGGGGGCGTAGTGTGAGGGCGTTCTTTGTTCAACTTCGTGGACAGACCAAGTCAAAGAAACTATGAATCCAAATCAAAAAGAGACCTGTTCCGTTAGTGCAACCACCTACCTGTTTTACCTTCACTGTTACCTATTACATACATACACTGCGGCGCTGCGCCGTCCGCTCGCGAGATGAAAGAAAGCCAGAGAGCGCAAAGAAAGCCAGAAACGCGACGCGGTCACGCTAGTATGGTTCGGGTTATAGCTGATTTGCACTTCTGTCCCCTTATCGGCGCTTATCGATTTTATCGGGGCGGTTTATCGGGGGAGGGGGTTGTGATCGGTGGGGTGCGCGGTACGGAGTCCTGTACCGTACCTGAGGTGCAAGTGGTGTTTCTGCCACCGCCCTAAAATGAACAGTTTCGATGCCTGATTATCTGGAGCTGTTCATGGGCGGATGCCTGAATTGCGCTCGCGAGGTCGCGGGCATTCTGCCGGTCATGTAGCTCCCAAAGCGGTGGGGGGTTGAACAGTTTCATCGCCGAGTTTTGGCCGGCTGTTTTGACCACTTTTCTGCCGATTTGGGGCGGTCAGACAAAGAACAGGTTCCCTGGGCCGAGTTTTGGCCGTGGCATCTCCCAGCATGCGCTGTAAATTGGTAGTAGTTAGGATGATTTACACATTATATTTTCAAATTTTCTGAGCTACTCCTGGTTACGTTGCTTGAAGTATGGTGGTTTGAAGACTACATGCATTGGATTGAGTGCACTGTAGCTATTCTTATTGCCTGCAATGTAGATAGTGATAGCGAAGTACCAAGCTAGAGCTGAACCCATCATCCAATTAGACCTTGTAGAAACAGAAGGCGTGGTAGAAACCTATAGCGTCTTGTTAGCTTGGCTTATACAACCAACCCTCCGAAGAATAGTACTTACTGACTGCCTCCTGCTCCTCCGCCGTCATGCTGAGTTGCCCGGTATTGCGATCACGCACGCCCATGCGCTCACTCAGAGGCCCCAGCTCGGCATCGTCCTTCTCGTCGCGCCACACTTCCAGGAACGGCTTGCGATACTGCAGCTCCAGGTTGTACTCCTCCGTCAATCTATCTCGCACCATTAGTCACGGTCATCTGGTATGAATAGGACAAAGAAGATGTAGAACACGTACGCTCGGAATGCTTCCCACGGCACCACGTATTCCGGCACCTCCTCCACAGCCTCCTGCATGAAGTAGTTGTACCTCCAGCCGAACGGCGGCCGGAAGATGCCATCTTCGGGCGTATCGCCGGGGAACCGCACGCGGTAGATGGAGTTGCCCCATTCGACCTTGGTGGTGTCCTCCTCCACTTCTCCGTCCTCGGGCTCGACTTCTTCGTTCTTCGACGCTGCCGCCTCCTCGCGCGCCTTGCGCTTCGCATGGCACTCGGCCACCTTGGCGCTGATCACATCGGAGTTCGGGCAGACACCCAGGAATCGGCCGCCCTTCTTCAGACAGCCGGCCACATTGCGCAGCATCTGCCGGGCCTTCTCCTCGCTCTCAAACGCATAGTGGATCGCGAACATCGAAGCGACCACGTCGAAGCCCCCTCCGCCCCAGCGCGAGCTCATCACCGAACCCCCGGGTCCCGCATTCGGATCAATTCCCACCCGCTGTACAATGTCGATATCCCCCAGCCACTCGCCAAAGCAGTCCTTCGGCGCGAACTCCGCATGGAAACTCGGGCCCCGGCCGCCACCACCACCGCCCCCGCGACCACCGCGCGGACCTCCGCGTCCCGACCGCATCTGACTGTATCGCTCGCGCGCCTGCACGATGGAGACCTCGGCCGGATCCAGGCCCACGTACAGATCCACCGGCTGCGGCGCCAGCTGCCACTTGCCCAGATCGCCGCCCTTGCCGCAGCCCAGGTCGATCACCAGGAGCTTTTTCTGCTCGACGGGCGGCGGGCCCGTGCCGTCGGCCCAGTCCTTGGTCCCGATGGCGCGGGACACAAACTCCTCATCCGGCGAGAACTTCTGGATGAGCGTGCTCTTGACCCAGTTGTTGAAGCTGCGCAGGCCCTTGATCTTGCTCTCCGTCTTGCGCCACTCGCGGCCCCGCTGCGGCACGGCGTTGTAATGCTGCCGCACGAGGTCCGTCACGCCCCGGATCTGCGAGTTGCGGATCGCCTCCTCCTGCTCCGTGCGCTCGCGCTCCTCCTGTCGCCGCCGGAGGGTTTCCCGGTCCACCAGGCCCATCCGCGCGCCGCCGCCGGGCCGCTTGCGCGGGCGTGACTGGGCTTCCGGGGTCGGCGACCGCGGCGGCATGGGCGGTGAAGGGGATCGGTTCTGCGCGTTGCGGTTGGGGCCCTCGTCGTCCCGGTCGCGACGCGAGTAGGCCGACGGAGGGGTGCGACCGCGCTTGCGGAGTTTCTGGTGGCGCTCCTCCACGCGCTTGCGTTTGGAGATGGGTCGGTATTGTTGATCTGCCGTCGTTGTCGTCGAGGCGGCTTCGTCTTCGGGGAATTTGCGCTTGTAAGGGTCATGGCTTTCCCGTCCGTGGTGGCCGCTGGGCGAGGGAGAGCGGACGGGCTCCGAGTACGAATAGTCGCCCATTCTGGTGGAGGGACCTGGTGGTTTGGTTGGGGGTTTTTGTCGGGTTGAAGTTGATGTGAGGTTGCGAGGAGCGGGTTTGTCGGGGAGTCTTGAAGGAAGAGTTGGAGAGAGGGGGGCCGGAATCAGTGAGATCGGAGACTTCAATTGTGACTCATCTGTTGTGATCTATTGAGTAGCAGTGAGTTAATGGTAAAAAATTAAGTTATGTTAGACTATTTTCAGTCTTGATAGAGCGATGAAGAGCAGAGATTTCACCGCAAGTGCTGCAAGCAAGCAAACAAAGCCGGCCCCATGTCGGGGAATCACCGCCTCCGACGCCACCGCTCGCTAACCGCAGACTCCACCGGGAAAGAGGTTCCTGCAGTAGTGTTGGTGAGGGGTGAGGGGGGAGGTGCATGGGGTACTGGGGGTTCAAAGCACGTACTCTTTGTTGTTGTTGTTGTTGTTGTTCTTGTTGTTGAGAAGAAGTGATGGTTGAACGAGGACGGATTGGGGGAGATGGAGAAGACGAGGAGGCGGCCGGCGGAACAACTTCCGCCTTCTCTTCCCAGCGATCCCGTGCCGGATCATACATGCTGATGCTGCCTCGCCCACCTCCCTCGTGTGTTGTTGTTGCTTCATCGGTGGTCATGGTGACAGTACACAAGAAACTCCCTGATGAAAGATGACGTGGACGTGGAAAGGGGCATTCAAACCCGATGAGCACAAGGGGCCTCTCCGTCTTTTTATTCTCCCTGAATTCGTGCTGCTTGTGGTTTCCCTGGTTGGAGACTAGCCCCAACCGTGTTTCTCTTTGGCCGCATCCGGACAATCGTAGCAAGCACCCGGTGCTGCTGAAGGAGTTGCGATGTACAGTACTGGTCTGTAATTCAATTCGATCAACTGGAATGCTTTTACTGACAAACAGCTGCTAACCTGCTACTACTAGGTAACTACTCCCAGAACCCTGAATTTGTCTACCTGGGACGGAAGATCAGATGATAGTCTGGAATATGCGCCGTGAAACAATCCAACACCCCGTGGCCTACTTTCTCCAGCGGTTCTTGTCCCTCCCCGGGGGGAAACTCAAGGTCGAAATTCTTCACAATGGTGGCCACAACAAGTCGCATCTCCATCATCGCAAATTGCTTCCCCGCGCAGGCATATTTTCCGGACGAGAAGGACTTGAATGCTTCCTTGCAGAGGACCATCTCCGGCTTGCTCGACCACCGCTCGGGGACGAAGCTATCCGGGTCGACAAAGTTTCGTGGATCTGTGGACATGTCAGCTGTGCATACAGGCTATTTGAAGTCACTGGGGAAGCTCGAACCTCGGTGGATCGTGTAAGTAGGTGTAGAGACTATTGTCCTTGGAGGGATGTAGACTCCGGCGAACGTAAGCCCCTCGGGGCCAGTCTCGCGGGGGACACCGCTCGCCACGCTAGGATACATGCGCAGACCCTCGTTGATGCAGCTTTCCAGCCATGGCTTGCCTGCTAGCGCAGCATGGGTGACCTCCTCGCCCGCAGGGATAGAAGAGTCCACCTCCTGTTGCAGCTTCTGGAGCTTGTCTGGATGCTGGGCCAACAGATACAGAAGCGCACTGACCGTCGCAGCAGTGGTATCACTGCCAGCAGTGATTGTAAGCTCCGAGTCATAGACCAAGTCTTGATCTATTTCGCTCTTCATTTGACCTTCATTGTTGGCCAGAGCTCCCTCGATCAGGTAGCTGAAGAGGTCCTGATGGTTCAGCTCCATCTGTGTCCGATCAGCATGGCCCATTCATTCGGGGTTTCCCGACATGGAAACCTGGGACCTCCCCCCTACGTACCTGTTTCCTTTTCTCCAACTGTTCGCTACACCAGTCCAGCCAATGCTGGTTCTTGGCTCGCAGGACCGGGGCATTCCGCACCAGTTGAGCAATCCAGCTCGCGCACTGCAACACGCTCGCAATGCGACCAAGATCCTTCATCTGTTGTATCTTCGACGGTGGAGCGCCTTGGAGCATAATGAACGATTTGCCGAATGCAAGGACGCCCATGGAGTCCCAGGTGAACGCGGCAACCAGCTCATTGACTTCCTGTTTGTGCGGTGCCCGGGATTCGATGATCTCGGCCAGAACTCTGCAATGATCTAGGATGAAAGGCTCGTAACCGGCCAATGCTATCGAGCGGTGTCAGACCACTCTTGATGGGACGGTATCAGCTGGGAGGGGGCATAGGCAGGGAAAGCACCTCGAGGACTAAACCCACGATCCCAAAGCCGCCTCCGCTTTGTATGGAACGCCTTGTCTCTGGTCATCTGCAGGGAATGGTTGGGATAATTCAGGTCGTAGAACGGGCCCTTGACGCACGATGTCCCCGGCCCATGTATAGCCTTGATGGCTGCTGGATCATCTATGGAGATCTCACGAGGCTCTAGCGATCCGGTCAATCGAATCCTCACTTTTGTAATCTCCATCCAAGATGTAAGTCTAGCAGTATTGATGAAATTTACATACTAATCCGGACAAAGGTCCCATGTTGACGATGGAGCTCCTGCACCCGGAGGTGCCATTTGGCATTGACGACCGCCGCCTTGAGCGACCAGAGTGCCGAGATCCTGGCGAGTCTGGGCCCGGGAAAGCGCCGCAGTGCATGGAAGAAGTAGCGGTAGACGGCGATGGACAAACCCAAGGATGCGTTATAGCTCACGACGGCGTTTAGCGTGAGCCAGAAGGCATTGTAGTAGCCCGCGCCGGCGAGGAGGACGAGCACTACGGCCGGCCCCAGACCGAGAGTAGCCAGGACGGGAAATGCATATACATCCCACTCGGAGTGGATAAACAGGCCCAGGTGACCGGTAACGCCCAGGACGGTTGCCAAAATGCAGGTTGATACTTGAATCGGCTCCATGGCCATACATGCAGGAGAACGACGGGAAGCAGACTTTTAGATCAGCGCAAAGGGGAAGGGTGGGGGGGATGGGGAGAAGAAGGGTCATGCTTCCCACGCAAACTACAATATATTGGGTATGTTCGTTGCTGTTTTCTTCATTCAGCTTCTGGCAATGATATCCATTCATTTCTGAGAGAGGGAGTATTGTTTTTTTTTTTTCTTTTTTTCCCCCTCCCCTTCCAGGTATCCGAGAAGTGCTGACCTCAACTGCGTTTCTGGATGGCTAAGGGTATCCTGGCTCTGAGGGAATGTGACAATGACTACGAGATGGGGGCAAATGTCATACTGAAGTGAGATCATCGTCCATTCATGGGAAATCTCCCAGCATTGCATGTCAGATGTTGATTCTCTCCTTCACCGAACCTAGAGCGATTTCTACTCGTTGACTGTTCTTCCGAGTAACATGTCAGAGCTCATTTTTCTCCTCGTGTAGCAGTGATAGTGAATCATCAACTCTCGTGAAGCCCAGGAGGGCAACCTGAAGCCTAGGAGAACTACCATACTATCGTCGAGGAATACGAGCAAAGAGATATTTAAGGCATACGGATACCTCAGGCTGACTGGTAGGCCGCCGCGGTGACCCTGGGAATATCGCGTGTCTTGAATGCAGGACTACTCATGCTTTTAGAGTCATCAAACTGCGAGAATAGTCGCACAGCACCCGGCTTTCGACGTTGAACAAAGGGAAGCTGAGATAATGGGTCCCAAATAAGTGGAGTGAGAAAAGGAGGTCTCTGTGAGAGGCCGACAAGGATGCATGGCCGTGTAATTGCTCCGAGCATCGAGCCTATGGTGGCCGCTAACACAATCGAAAAATAAAACACGTTGTTGGACAAGTAAGAGAATGTCGAAGAAAAAAAGCAAGAACAGGAAAAAGAAAGAAAAGATACTGAGACAGAAGCGTGACCTTCGATTTTGAATATGACTGCTAGTAGTAACTGACAGACAATCAACTAATGATGAAGATTCATGACAATACAGGTTCGAGTCCAAAGAGCATTCTGGGATTATTTGCTTGACTGCATCTATCCGCTTACGGGATCCAACATCGTAAAGAGGACAAGGTAGCTTATTCCTCCTAGCTAAACTAAACCCCTACTTAAAGCTATTCCTAGTCAAAGCTAATGTATAGAATTGATCGGAGAATTATGGTGGCGTGATTTGAGCCGAAGAGCATTGTTGTCACCCCCCGATTTTGCGAGAGCTGTGAACCCTCGGAAATTTATGGCTAAACTCAGAGAGCCGACCTACCGGATGACAACCATGACACAGTGTAGTAGAGAGATAAAGGGAGTGAGAGAAAAAACAAAATTAGAGACAGGGAGAGACAGACATGTAATGCTGAGTTCAAACCGCAACGCCGCTGTATGTATCGCGAGAGCCACTCATACCACCTCTCATCCCCCTATCTGGAACCGACCACCCTATACCAGGTATCACCCACTCTATACAACCCCCTACTGACTTTTCAAGTTCATCTTCTCGTTGCGTCCCCAGATGGATAGCCAGTCTTGCACAGAAGCACTGGCCAGCTTGAGTTCTGTAAAACATGCATTCCGCACCCCCTCGCTCTGAATCACCGCCAGAGCTTTCCTGATATTTCGGGGGGAGCTTGTCTCCAACGCTCTGGCCACCCAGTGCCCATCGGGGGCTTCAAGAGCCAGGATGATGGGATACGAGTACTCGTGGTTGCGCAGATCCTCTGCCAGCGCACCTTTCGCCTTGGCGTACTCGGAGGAGTAGACGTTCTTGCAGTCGTTCTGAAGTTGAGAGCACCATCTGTGTAGCAGGTTATATATAGTTAGCGTTCGGGGGGCCGAATCTTCGTTTCAGAGGATCAGAAAGGAGAAGAGAAAAAAAGACAAGGGGTGAGATATACGCCAAAGTGGTCATCGTCTCATCCATCGACGTGTCCTCCTTCACCAGCTGAGCCAGCATCCGAAACAGGGCCCCTGTCTTCAGGGAAGCCATCTTCCGATATGCCGCTACACGCTCGGTGTGCGAGGTTGGAAATACACTCAAGCCATCTCGCCTCCACACCAACGACAGGTCCTGACCGGCCAGAATATCCTCCAGATTCTGCATCAAGAAGGGGGCCAGCTTCGGGAACCGCTGCACCGTCTCGTTCAAGATCTGCGTCACCCGGTAGTAGGCCCGGTTGGCGGTCTCTGAAGGACCATAAATCTTGTGCGCTGTCGGCTTGCCTTTGCGATAGTCGCTGTTGTCGGTGATCTACCGCGTGCGCGTGTGTGCTATCAGTGAGCATGTTCGAGCTGCAGACAGAAAAATCATGTCGGGACAACAAAGGAGACTAGGAAACTACACACATCATCCACCAGCATCAAACACAAGTGAATTGCATCCATGATCTCGTTGACCATCTTGTACTTGGCGGGGTCGTCGGTTTTGAGTGTTGGAGAGAGCTTGTGTACAAACGGTGCCCAGTGATACTTGCCATAGATCTGGCGGATGTAAGCATAAGGACATTCGAAGGAGGTCACCGTATCGGGTCTCTTCTGGCCGATCAGATATGCTTTCTTGGAGGTTGGCCACAGAGGAGGCATTCTATCCAGAAGCACATAGACAACAAGAGAGAAAATTCCAATAGTTGCCATCCATGGAAGAGACATGGAAGCAACATCTGAAATTGCGGTCATGATTCGCTGTTCTGCGTTCGTTTTTCCTTCTTTTTGGGGCCCCTTTCCGCGGCTGTTAGGGCTTCTTCAGTTAAGACGCAATCAAGCAAGAATACTTCAGGTTACAGTGCAGGCTGATTTAGGAATTTGACTGAGGAAGGGCTCCTCTCCTGGTCTATATATGTATGGCATGGCTTGTTAAAAAAGCCCCACCAGCTGCAGATGGATTGCTTATGACCCTCGGGCCCCTTTCCCTTTTCTGCGGTATCTGAAGAAAGGTGGTTGAGGGCTTGGGACAAGTTACACTATCTCGTTTCCTCAGGCTTGCCGCTGATGCCACTTCCCTGACCTGGAACCAACCCGTCAGCTGGATGTCAGTCAGTCAGTCAGTCAGTCAGTCAGTCAGTCAGTCAATCAGGCATAGGTACATGCGCTTAATGCACAACACGACAAACAATTTGCCAGACCTGAAGCTTCCCTGGCTGTCTTGCAGAGTCCTGCAGAAAAAAATATACGATCCTGGGTCACACGGTTGGCAGATTCGAAATCCAGTCCTACTCCGGGCGGGACAACTTGGAGTACTTGCGTGGGAAGACCGAGGTCGTAGAAGGGTAGTGCATAGCGGGTCCTCTACTTCTTTGTGCCTCTTCACACGCTCTGGTACTTGCTGTTTCAAGGCAGATGTATATAAACAGTGCCAAAGTAGTGGTGTCAGTGACGGCATTTCGGATTGGACCAGCACTAGAGCCATTGCTTTTTCTGCCCTTCTTTTCTTCTTTTCCATGGTAGAGCCCTTCAAATGGACGGATTCGAACATTCAGAAGTGCCTGCACAGTACGAAGCTCTCAAATGGCTTGACAGCCTATTCATCGCGGGGATGGGTCTTGGTTGGCTGGCGTACTATCTGAACGTGGCCTATACGTCCTTCCGAGACCAGACTTACAGCATGACCATCGCGGGGATTACGATCAACTTTGCCTGGGAGATCGTATATTGCCTAGTCTATCCAGCCAAGGGGGTGATCGAGCGCGTGGCCTTCTTTCTGGGGTTGCTTCTCGACATCACAGTCATCTATGCCGCCATCAGGAACGGCTCCAATGAATGGCGCCAATCCCCACTGGTCATGAACAATTTGGCCCTGGCCTTTGCAGGCATGACCCTCTTTTGGCTGAGCGGACACTTAGCCCTGGCCGCTCAGCTGGGCCCTGGTCTGGCTTACTCGTGGGGAGCCGTCGTCTGTCAGATGTTCATCAGTGTTGGCGATGTGTTTCTGTTGCTGACTCGGGCGAGCACGCGTGGCGCTTCGTACACAAAATGGTGCGTCCGGTAGATAGTTTCTGACTCGATCATTCATTTGGAATCGGACAAGAGAGCCCCTGTGCTAACAGCTAAGCCAGGCTTTCGCGATTTCTGGGATCCATCTCCACAATCGGCTTTGCCTATATTCGCTGGGCTTATTGGCCAGGCGCCTTTGCCTGGCTGAATTGCCCGCTTATCCTCTGGGCTGTCGCCGTCTTCTTTCTCTCCGAGCTGCTCTATGGCTTTTGCTTTTTTCTTATCAAAAAGCAGGAGGAGGCATTCCAATTGGACGACAGCCAAAAGCGTAGGTAATTTGAGCGCTTTATTCTATGACGTTATCTGAGTTTGGATCTCGAATACTGAACACGAGGCCATATGTCGCTCGAGATAGAGAGAATCTTGTGGTCTTCGATGACAGGCAAGCCTGTAGTGGATCTCAGATTGCTGTCAAATGTTGCATACGAGGGGTGTAATTTTAGTTTCCCTTCCTTGTATTACCGCGGAGAAAGTCTATGTCCTTGAGTTGTTTCTTGGTCGTGGAGAGGGTCATACAAGGATCAGTGCTGTACTGCACTGCAGGGAGGCTTGGGTCTGGGCTGACTTAGACAGGATGGTTATTTCCAAGAAAAAAACAATGACCACTGCGGAAGTAGATGATGAAGTCATCAAAACAATGGTAGTTCAAAATTGATTGCGCATCCAATGTCAGCGATATTCTCTCTCTCTGAACGATGAGATCTGTTGTGGTGGTAGGTTAGGGAATTCGTCCATTTGAGGTGGTGTACAGGAGGACCAAATCAAGTATCACAGAGATACACCCCAGTCAACACAAACAGCGTACCGGGCAAAACCTCTCCGGGGAATCAAATCTTGTGAATGCGAGTCATTTTGTAACTGGCAATCAACAAGGAAGGGTTCCCATGGCAAGATCTCCTGGCTGTGTTTCCCCTTGGTCCTAGTAACACCCACAACAATTCTGAAAACCATCTCTTCCCAATCTTCCTTCAGTCAGTCTATTACCTCCAGCATTCCGTTATATCTTTTTTCCAACCAAACATGCCTGCGACACAGCCTCCCTTCAAAGTCATCATCGTTGGTGGCTCTGTCGCGGGTCTAACGCTCGCTCATTGTCTACAACATGCCAACATCGAGCATATCGTCCTTGAAAAGGGCAGTGACATTGCTCCACAGCTGGGTGCCTCTGTGGGTATTATGCCGAACGGAGGCCGCATTCTTGCTCAGTTGAATCTATTTGATGCCATCGAGCAGTTTATTGAGCCTACGCACAAAGCTCATATCACCTATCCCGATGGGTTCAACTTCGCCAATGTCTATCCCAAGATCCTTGAAGAAAGGTATTTCCCTCTGACTTTGGGACGATATCTATTCCCAACTGCGTCAACATTACACCCGCTAAGTCTTGCAGATTCGGATACCCCATTGCCTTTCTAGATCGTCAAAAGTTCCTCCGGATCCTGTACGAAAAGTACCATGCCAAACAAAACATCCTCACCAACAAGAAAGTCGTTCAAGTACAAAAGGTTGATCATGGCCTCCGCATGACAGCGGCTGATGGCTCGATATATGAGGGCGATCTTGTCGTGGGTGCCGATGGAGTCCACAGTCGAATCCGATCAGAGATCTGGAGACTCGCGGATGAGCTCCAGCCTGGGCTGATTTCGAATCGTGAACGAACCTGTCTGTGTCCCAGTTCTTAATCAACATTTAAATCCGGGTGACTTGTGTGGGCAACAGCGCTGACCATCACGCATTGCAGCTATGACGGTCCAGTACTCCTGCATCTTCGGAATCTCGTCGCGTATCCCGAATCTCGAGGTTCATGAACAAATCAACGGACTTTTCGATCATCTGTCCATCCTCACTATACACGGCAAGAAAGGTCGGGTGTTCTGGTTCATTATCACCAAGCTTCAACAGAAGTATACCTATCCAGACGTTCCACGATTCTCGGACAAGGACGCTGCCAAGCTCATCGAGAAGTTGAAGCATGTGCGGTTCTTCAAGGACGTCTGCGTGGGGGATCTATGGAAGAATAAAGAAGTGTACTCCATGACTGCACTAGAGGAAGGCTTGTTCAAAACCTGGTTCTTTGACCGTATGGTTCTCATGGGCGACAGTGTTCACAAGGTATGTTTAAAACCACTCTACCCTCACTTCGTTCTATTTGGGCTCAAGCTGAAGAAAAAATAATGATCTGCAGATGACACCCAACTTTGGCCAAGGGGCGAACTGTGCGATCGAAGATGCGGCGACCTTGTCTTCGCTGCTGCATTACCTGATCAATGTGCGTGGTGTGCAAACCCCGTCCGATGCGGAAATCCAGGGTCTGCTTCTGAGATACAAAGAGATTCGCTATGGCCGGATGAAGATGATGTGCCAGACATCGGCGGGAGTCTGTCGCACCCAGGCTCGAGATGGTCTCTATAGGACCCTCAGTGGCCGATACCTGATACCTTACTCGAGGAACTTGCCAGCCGATTTGGCGTCAGAGGTCATGGCAGACGCGGAGACGATCACTTTTTTGTCATGTCCTGAATGTGCAGCACTGGGTTGGCAGGCGTGGGGAAAGCAAGCCCGAAGAATGGCCCACCTTCGCAAGCTTCTCTGGCTCCTGGCCCTACTCTCGCTGGGCTTGTTCTGTTATCGGCTCTCAGGAAGATAAATCACTTGGGTCGAAGTTCAGCGTGCTGCCTTGTCATTGTTGCTAAACAACAAACAAGCTCTCGCATCCGATGGTGAAGAGTCTAGGCTTGACTGGAGAACGAAGAGGCAGAAGACGCAACTTAAAGCTAGACTTTTAATTGATACAAGGCTCACTTCATCAAAGCACGTCTTTTTTTCTTTTCTTTGAAGGGATTGAGCGGTATCTTGAGAATGAGTAAAGTGCCTTAATCCAACCTGTCTAACACGACATTAATGACGAGACAATTCGGAAATGTCACTTGAGCCAAACAATCTGCCATGTAGGTGGAAGTGCACGTACGTACAAAAAGCCCGAGACCATTGAACTTTCACCGAATTCCTACCATGCCCTGCTCTACTACTGTAAGAACGGAGTTTACTTTATAGTGCCTGAGGCAACACTCCAGCGGATATCGGCCACTACCAACTAGGGACTAGCGCCACCAGCTCCGATGCTCTCCAAGCTCTCATGAGGCTTCCTCGACTCCCCCAAACCTATATACTTATCCCACACGCTGACCCTAACGCCTCCCCCGAGATTGGGAAAAATGTCTTACGCGGTGGAAACCAAAAAGCGCAAGTTCCACCGTGTTCTCGAATCCCTGACGAAGCCCTCCTCGACACCCGCACCCTCCAAGTCAGCCATCCCCGGAACCCCCACGCCCGCACGAGAACGTACCTCCCCCGAACATTCCAGCAAAAAGGCTCGCTTGGACTTCAGTGAGCTTCCATTCGCTCGTAGCTCTCTTCTGAGCACACCCCGCCCGAGTTCGCGAGCCTCGAATAACTCCACAACGCCGTCGCGCCCCAGCTTTGTCCCATGGGACCGTGAGCGCTTTCTGGAGCGATTGGAAACCTTCCGTCGCGTGGATCGGTGGGCACCCAAACCGGAGGCAATCAATGAGGTGGAATGGGCCAAGCGCGGCTGGATCTGTAACGATGTAGCGCGCGTGATCTGCGTGGGCGGGTGCGGTGGCTCGGTCGTTGTCAAATTGCCGGACGAGCTGGACGAGCTGGACGGCTTCGATGCGGAGAAGGTACAGGAGAGGAAGCAAGTCCGTGAGTTGGCATCCTATCTTTATCCGCATCTCTTCTTTTCCTTACAAGGCGCTAATTGGGCGCTATTTACAGGTACAAGGCTGGTGGAGGAGTATGTGGGACAGATCGTCACAGGGCATGGTGAGAATTGTCCCTGGAGGAACAAGGGGTGCGATGGTATGATGGGAGCATTACTTTCTCTTTACTTGTGCCTGATCTGTACTCAAACTGACCGAATGGCTCTAGCCACGATCCATCGGTTGCCATTGTCCAACCCAGATACGGCAATCTCCGGACTACGCACGCGCTATTCCAACCTGGTGAAGATGGCAGATCAATTACCGGAGTACACCACTATCCAGACCCCGGAATCGCTTGATATAGACGCGATCATCGGCACTCTTCCAGCGGATTTCGGAAGCAGCGAAAAGCCCCAAGAAGACATCGGAACACAGACCCATCAAGAGACTGAGATTGGCCAGGACTCGGACCAGACAACCTCCTCCAGCGAATTGTCTATCAACAAAACCGCTTTTGCGCTTGCCTTATTCGGTTGGAATAGTGTCCCAGACGGGACAGCTGGCCTAGCGGGCTGCAGTGTGTGTTTCCGGCGGTTGGGTCTTTGGATGTACAAACCGAAGGCCAACGGGACTGCTGCTCTCTACGACTCACTCGATGTGGCCATTGAACACATGGAATACTGCCCGTGGGTCAACGGAACCGCACAGAGCGGCACTGGACGGGCATCCGAAAAGTCGGAGAACCTTCGTTGCGGGTGGCAGCTCTTGAGCCAGGCGCTCGAGGTACGGCATCGCCGCCAAGTTCGATCGACCGTTTCTATTTCAAGTCGTGCTCCATCCGAGGCTCCTTCGACGGACGAACTGGCAGTTGACGACGGCAACCCAGAGGCCAAAAAGGCTCGCGATCGCGAATGGTGGGCCAAACTTCGGCGCATGCGACAAGTGCTGAACGTCAAGTCTCCCAGGAAGAAGTCCGTTTCTCAGTAACTCGTTTGCTCCGCTTTATACCATTCTCTTTTCCTTTTGTGTCAACCCACCTATTACATCTTTATGCAGCGTGGCGTTGACGGCATTTGTAGGCATAGTTTTTTTTTATTTCTGTGGTTTATCATTGACATATTGTTTTATCATGGGCAGAGCGAAGAAAGGATCATGATATAGGCAGGGAACGATGCGTTTAATGCTGGCACAAGATGCAAGCGAATCCCTAGCATTTTCTCTTTTCTACTACAGAGCGATGATCAGTGGGCGGGACATGTGATGCTACGAAATGCTTTTTGTTATAATTATTCAATGTTCCGTGACAGAGAGATACATTCCGAATAGTGACTTTCATATGAAGCTGAAATGTGTCCCTGTGCCAGGCCTTGTAGAACGTTTATACTTGTAGTGTCACATGCTTGCAGTAGACTAGAGCTAATCGGGCGGAGTTTCTGTCCTGAGGCACCGACAGCTTTCCTCGCCTTCCCCGGAGTCAGACCCGTTTGTCAATCTTCATGACTTCTTCCAATTCTTTTGGCCAAGTCCACAATGGAGGGGGCAGTATATGGCACGCCCTCAATTAAGAGACTCATAAATTCAGTTTCGCCACTCAACCCCCTGGCTGAGCCAAAGCCTGGCTCATGAGCACCAGCCACTTATAGGATAGAGGAGGAAGAAAGAACTCTCTACATACAAACAATGAATCATGAAGAAGCTCGGCAAGCCGAGCCCGCCTCCAGACGAGCGCCATCCCAGCCACATCCCCAGAAGCCTAAAGTCCGGTTAAGTTGTGAAACCTGTCGTCAACGAAAAGTCAAATGCGACAAGCTCGACCCTTGTACCAACTGTCGACGGTTAGGGACAAGGTGCGTCCCCGTCGAGCGCGCGCGGCTGCCCCGTGGAAGATCGGGAAAGCTAGCTTCCGGGCGGTCCAACTACGACCCGGATGCGAGCCTGAAGAACCGCGTCGCTAAGCTGGAGGACATCATCCGAGACCTAGTTCGGAGTGGCTATAGCTTCTCCCCCCGAGCTACTACTCCTGTCCCTGATGCGCCCACTGCTAGAGATAATCTGCCCTCTAATAATCGGTTTGGGGCCAGCGTCGACCCGCGCAGCGATGATGATGATGATGATGATGACGATGATGGCGCCTCGGGAGACTCGGACGGTGGGGAGCACACGCCAGATAGCTATCTGGGATCTGCATTCTGGGCTAATCTCTTGAATGAGGTAAGTCTCTCGGTTCCCAGACGTGCCTAGCTGGCTATCAGTCCAATTGACGCACTTCCCGATACAGGTGCCCCAACTGCATCCCAATGATGAGCACAGTACGAGAGAAGGGAGCCGTAAGGCCGCAGGTAACCAGCTGAAGATGTATCGACGTCTGCTGGCAACGGCAAGTCGGCAGCATGGTTCAACTTCTGGAGAACAGCTGAGCCCTTCAAAGTACGTCCAGCAACAGCTCTGTCGGGTCTTTCTCGAAAGAGTGGACCCTGTTGTCAAGATACTGCATAGACCTTCCCTCTGTGCGTTCCTCCTAGAAGGAAAACCTTATCTAGATTATGAACCGGAACATTTGGCTCCAACCGCCCTTGCATCCGCTGTGTACTATGCAGCCTCGTGCAGCCTTTCAGAAGACGAATGCATACGCGCATTCGGCGTACCCAGAGTATCCTTGGTAGCGGGATACCAAAAGGATGTGGAACTGGCTCTCGGGCGGGCAGACTATCTTACTACGAATGATCTGACGGTTTTGCAAGCATTTGTTCTTTTCCTGGTACGTCTCGGCTCCTTGAACGCGCGGTTTGTCAGATGCTGTCTAGAGTGTAATCTGACCTATTGTCGAAAGGTGTCACTCCGATCGCAAGATCAAAGCCGTCGAATGTGGACATTGCTTGCCATGGCCCTGCGCATTGCACAAGCCCAGTCGCTTCATCTGCCTGTCCCACCGTTCACAGTCCGACCTTTTGAACGCGAACTTCGTCAGCGTCTCTGGCAAGCGATCGGCTTCCTTGACATTCTAGCCTCGATGGACCGCGATACCGAGCCCATGATGCAGGCGCATTGGCTGCAATCCCACCCGCCCACTCACGTCAACGACGAGGACATCTCCTTCGATATGCAAAAAAGCCCCGTTGATTCTCCCGGCTTTACCGACATGACGTTCACTATGATTGTCGGCAAGGCCCATGTAATCACCAGACTTCTAAATTTCTCTGATTTCACCGAGCCATCAGTGAGCACCCTCGCCCTCCGCCAACAGCTCGTCGTCGACTTCCAACACACCGCTTCCAAACTGCTCCATCATGCGCAACTAGACAAGAATCCCTTCAGTTGGTTCACCCGCTTAGTCGCGGAGGGGATCTATGCTTGCTTGCAACTGATCGTCATCCGGCCCCTCAAGCGCACGCCGCGCTTCACGCCTCCGCACGTCCAGGGCGACCGTCTCATCGAGTTCGCCGTCAACATTCTTCAAAATTACCATTCTCTTCGGGACGACCCTCGCACCGTACCGTGGCTCTGGGTCGAATTCGCCTTCCCGCCGTGGCACGGCCTGGCAGTAGCCGTCGCGGAGCTCTGCGTTTGCGAAGACAGGGCGGTCATGGAGAGATTCTGGCCTACAGTCGAGCAGACCTTCAACCGATTGGGCCGGCTCGTGGCTGATTCGAAGCGTGGGATGCTCTGGAAGCCCATGGAAAGAATCATGGCTCAGGCGCGTGCGAGGAGAGTTCAGTTGCTCGCTGCTTCCGCCCCCACCTCCACCCTCCATACATGTCCCTCTTCCTCATCGTCATCATCATCATCATCTTCTCACCAACCATCCCAACCGCTGATCTCCTCTGCTGCTACTCCGTACGACTCGGAGGTACTGCAGCGGCAGCAGCAGCAAGAACAACAACAGCCGCCGCAACCGCCACCAGTCTTCACTTCAAACGTACCCACCCAAAGCGCACAGCAACCACCAGACCAGGGCCCATCCGCTCCAGTCGATGCCATGGCTGCATTAGACACCCCCGAAAGCCTGGAGAACGCCGCCTCCTGGCCCAGTGTCTGGGATGCCGTCGACATGGGGTACGCAAACTCCGCTAATGAGACGACCGCTTGGATGAACTACGAGAACTTCCTCACAGACATATACTTCTTGCCAGGTTTACGGTGATGATTGTAACATAGTTATTTATACATCTTCTCAGAACAAGCAAGTGTATGATAGACAACAAATACCAATTCCCCTCCCTACATGCACACTTCCACTTTTTTTCACAAATCATCTTCAAGGACATACGTCTGTATCTTTTTACAGTACATCATGCGATCGAGACAGATTATCGTCTAATAGTTCCACTCCTCAGCGAAGCGCGCCTACCCATCCGTGGCCACCTGTAGTATACATCGATCACTAGCTAATTTGCCAAGAAAAAGAAAATGCGACAAGAGAACCACCATCCATGGCCTACAAAGCAAAGCAGGAAAGGGGAGATTCTGCAGAAAAGAAATGACCCGTGTACAGTGTGATATACTTCATCACAAGAAGCAGGGGGTAACGAGTAAGAAAAAAAAAAGACAAAGCACAAAGCAAGCCCGCATTCCACAAGTCCATGTTTCTCCGTATTGAAATGGTAAAATGGTAAAAGTATGGGAAAAGAATTCTACTACCCTCATAAAAAGCCGACCTGATAGATCAGAACCGCCACCGCCCCGAGACGCCAGATAGTCATTCCGAAGTACAGTGCCACGAACCCCCTATTACTCCCACTTTTCCCACTGCTTTGTCGAACTTGTCGAGGAAAGACGATGCGCCGTGCTTCCATCTTTCTCACCCTCGGTTGACTAGATAGGTGAGGTGAAGCAGAAGAAAGAGAAAGGCGAGTAAAAAGCAATCAGATACACCTCAAGGAGAACACACTTAGGTTTTGGTATGAAGAGATACTGAAAATGAGAAACTGATGGAAAACACGAAGCCAGGGTATTTGTACAAAAACCATAATAGCGAGAAGAAGCGTCGGAACAGACCCACAGAAAGGTAAGGAGATTAGAGAAATGACACTGATAGAATGAAGAAGGAAGGGGGAAAGAAAATAGATGTGATGATATAGCACCTTGTCATATAGTAGCACAAGAGAAAAGAAAAATATCAATCCTCGAATCGTCGCGCGCGGGGCCGAAACGTGTAGGTTACTTCATCATCGTGACAAAAGGGGGCAAGAGAGGTAAAAAAGAGTTGTTCATTTTTCTCTTCTTGTTTGTTCTGTTTTGTTTTCTTCATTTTTTTTTCTTCAGTAGTAATCCTCCTTCTCGATCAACATGATCAATTCCGTGAGCTCCTTGCGCAGCGAGCGGTTTCGATCCCATACCTCCACGATCTTTGGGCGGTGACTCAAGAAGACGGCTTTCTTCCAAGGAAGACCGTTGTATTTTTGGACGACACCGCTGGGAAGGTTGCGGGCAATGTTGCGAAGGACTAAGGCCGCTTTGTACGCAACCCCAACGGGCTCGCCGCGCTCACTGACTGGAGTGTTGAGGTAGAACCATTTGCGCACAATACGCTCCTGGAGCACCGCCCGTTTGGAGACGGGGGCCTCTGCGTCTGCGGGACGTTCTTCAGGGAGGTGGGAGGCGACGTGGCCGGCGACCGCGGCGGTGTTCGCACTGGCGCTAGAGCCGCGGAATCGGGTACAGTTTTCCCAAAGGCAAGTGTGGATAGCCGATGGCGCATTGTCCAGGTTGTAGTGGCCCGGTGTTTCGGTGGGCTTGAGGTGCATATGATCAGAGAAAACGTGGTTGCGGAGGTCCGTCGGGGAGGAGAAGGCGCGCTGGCAGGTTTTGGTGGGTTTCGAGTCGTCAGCCCACCTGCAGTAGATGTAAGGAAAGCCCCGGAAGGTGTAGGCTGTCTCCAGAGGGCGGATGCCCTTGATGATAAATCGAGTGGAGGAGCCGGGGCCGTTAATGACTTGTGCTTGAGCGTTGGTGAAAGTCGTGCTCACGTTCTTGATGAACTCGGCGGCAGGAAGAACACCACCTCCTGGTACGCGAGGATCAGCAAATCGGCTCTGGTAAGCCTGCCAGAGGGCGATCTGTGTAATCTCGCAATCCGGATCCTCAACAAAGCAGCACCTCAGCCAGCGTGAGCTACGCTCGGGCTCAGATAATTCCATCAGACCCTTAAGAAGCTCAGGGGGTACACGGGGGATCTCAGATGGCGGTGGCGCAACCTTCTCATCTTGTAGAACGGTTTCCATCTTGGTGGCTCGGGCCTCGTACGTCAGTAGTGCAATCATGCGCGGAACGAAGATGCTGGGGAAATCGAAGACATCGAGCATGGTCTCGATATTCTCGCTCGAAAGAGTGTATTGATACCAGAAGTCCAAGGCACCGCTCAAAATATCTTTGTCCAAATCGAGAAGTGTGTGAAAGTATAGTTGCTGCAGGGTCTGTTTGGGCATGCGCTCCATGGCCCGATTGCCTTCTGGTTCATCGATCTCAGTTGAAAAGTGCGTCAATGCCCACAGAGCCCGCACGACATGAGCACGATCAGGAGACTCGAGGCATTTGAGCAGAGAGAGCCAAAGTGGATCTTCCGGATCAGTCCGCATGAACTTCGTCACCTCCTCTGCGATATCCAAGGCATCATTTCTGATTTCGTTGAGACGTGGTTGATCTGGGAGGTTGATCAGAATCACCAGGAAATCTCTAAGAAGCCCTTTGGCATAACGCGACACGTAGAATGCATTTTCCTTGAGTAGTACCATGTTCCGGAGTACCAGAGTTGCCTCTTTGACATTTCGTAGACGATGATTGAACTCATATGTCTCCAGAGTGTCCTTCGGTAATGTAACGGGGATATGTTTGATTCTCTCGAGTATATCTCGTGTGCCATATAGTGAATTGAGCACATTGACGCGGGCCATGGGCTCACGGAAGTCGTACTGGAGCTCCCACTTGACTCCTGTGACAAGAAGTGATACATCTAGAGCCTTCTCCATCAAAGTTTCCGCTAACAATGGGAAGCCCTCGAACTTGAACTTGTCCCAGCGCTGATTGGATATTTGAACCAGGTGGAATAGCGCAAAGTCGACTTCGTCCGGAACGCCTGATTGCAGCCCATAATGCGCACGCTTATAGATGTGATCGGCTGAGCAGACTAGTTAGTTGACGCAGATGACTTGAGCAACAGCTCCAAGCGATGAACACTTACACTTCGGAACCTCTAGATATCTGAGAGGGAAGTAAGGATCGTAAAAGTCGGGCTGCTTGGCTGTTTTACTATGCATGCTGAGAAACAGACCCGGTCTATTACCCGGGGTTGCAACCTCGCGTGTGTTCATAGGCACCTTCGGATCCCTTCCTTCCCAGTTCTCGTTCGAAGGTTGGGAGTTGTTCACAGTCGGTGCGGGTGAGTTGGAATGACTCAATGCTAGAGGAACGGGCTGTGGTGACTGGTTGGCGTGGATTACATGTGAGCGTCTGGCGGGGGTAGTGTCGGGGATGAAGGGCTGATTTGCTTTGGGAGCCTGCCGCAAACCCTCTGTGATTTGTTAGTCGGAGCTTCTCGACCGTAAATGGAAGGACTTCGTCAAGAAAGCACTTGCCTCGGAGGGATGTGCGGGGGGTTTGAGTGGACATTTTGGGCTTGCTTCACAGCACGCCTGGGCCCTTGGACCTGTGTTTCCGGGGAGTTCGCAATCCGTTTGTTTGTGTCTTAACCTTGACGTGTTGTCTGTCGCTGACTCCAATTGAGGATCAAGTTCGGCGCGGTTGAACTGGGATATTGTCAAGATCCCCGCAAGAGCTCAAGCGCAGAACCTCCAGATCAAAAGGCGAGTTGTAGGTGAGTGTGAAAGCACACCGTGCCTTTAAAGCCCTCCTGCGGCCTTCTGTGCCTTTCCTGGTCGCCCTAGAATAATTCCCTATCGTATGAATGGTGCTCAAAATATCGTGTTGCGGGATCGGGCGCGCTCCAGTTTTATTTCAAAGTTGGCTTGCTAGGATTGATGAACGGTTCGGGCGACGATCTGGAAGCTTGGACGCGATACGAAGCTAACGGAGACAGTCTGCTTGAAGCCGAAGAGGATGCGATGGCGGCACAACAACACAAGATGTTCGCGATAGACGTTCTGGTGAATTGTCTGGGAGATATTGCTGCGCAATAAATGGGATTGTATCGGCGGATAGTGCACTTCAAGACGGAGAATCAATTCCTATGCTGGAGCCCAAGGGGGGCTATGTGAATGTAGAGACAAGCTGAACCTGCGATCGAAGCGTCCTGCCATCCACAGGCAAAAGTCCGCGCTGCTCCTACTGGCCTCAGGCGCGTGCGCGGATCATCATCGGGCCGGCTTGCCGCTATCAATGGTGTTTGACCTGTTTGCGAGCCTGCTGAGTCAGCCGCATTCTGCCTTAAGCGTCAGGCAGAAATTACACTATATCTCCATAGTTCACAGTTCCTGGCTTAAGAACTGTTTTGGAGAGCCAATTTGTCCTCAGGATGAAAAGTTGTAAGAATTCTATCCATCACGAGGTCTTCTCTATCTCCAAATACAAGCTGACTTTCTCTGTATTGATCTGTATCTCTTCTCAAAGTCAAGCTCTATAACAGTAAGCTGCTCAAGACTTAAGCAGAACTTGAGACCATGTTCTGCCTTTACTTTATCACTCACTTCTACTGGATGCAATTAGAGCTGAACTAGGATAGCCTAACTAGTGGCTTGCCAGACCGGGGGTGGGCGACTTTTTGGATGGCGGCTCTAGTCTCCCTGATCACCTGTCCATGTCTTTTGTCGCCCACTTGAAGCATTGACTACGGATTCACAAACTCTGCTTCCCACCTCTATTGAATCATATCTTAACCCCAATTTAATTGCAAAACGTGTCAATTGAATTCTTCATGTCTTAAAGATCATGCATCATTATAGTTCACAACCACTTCCAGACACCCCTCTTGCCCGTCTATCCTTAGCCAAGTTCTCCCATGTCACCACATCGTTGAATCACAGAGGCCCATTGAATTGGGGCCATATTATAGGGAACAATGATCTGGCAGCCACTTTCGAAAATCCCAGGGCCACGAATAGCTCGTCTGGCAGTAGTATTCTCCTAAGAATCTCTCGATTCCACGATATCATGGTGAGACTCCACTACCAATACCATCTTATGAGCTTCATGCTTAAGTAGTGAATATGACTAGGAAGAGCTCGATCTCTCCTTCTTTGCTATGGCTGCAATAAAAGCTCCAGCTCAGTCTGCCCAAGGCCAAGCATCGAAGCCACTATTCGCCGTCGTCGTGAAGCTACCCTGTCTGGCAGTGAAATATCCTCGCGGAAACATGGTAGGAGTGGATAATCAGGCCCACACATACAAACAACAATTAAGCCTGACCTGCGCATAGATTCGTCGCTTCCAGATCAAATTCTCCGCTGAAAGGGATTACTATGCAGCTCTAGCAATCCTCAGCGAAATGAGCTGCCCATTTTCAGAAGCTAGTCCCGCCCCCATGCATCATAAACAGATCTCCTCGCAGTGGGACACAGGATCCTTCAGACCTGGCTCCATGTCAAGTGAGCCGACAGTACCGAATGCCATAATACCTTCCAACAACGGTGTCGGGCTCCCTATGTATGCACCAGGCACATGTGCCCCTCTATCGACGCCTAGCCTCACAGCAGGTATTGATCCCCACAGAACATGTCAGTTAGACAGCTTGCGGCTGGCTAACGAGAGGCTCAAGGCACATCGATAACGTCCGCATCTTCATCCACCCTAGGCACTAGCCATCCGTACCAAACGACCAATACACCCAGCAGTCTCGCCAAGTACATGTATACAGACAGTAACCTTACGCAATCCCTCAATGGCCAATGTCCACCCTCTGCCTCACAAATTCAGGGCATTTCGGAGGCTGACCCGTCCAGACCTTCTACTGCCACTTTACCCTTGGAGACATCAAACCTGGACCCGCCTCCCGTGAGGATTCTCCCATTTTCCAGACCGCTCATGAAGAGGACACACACAATCGCCACGACCGGCATCCCCGCTGGGAATGTGGCAGCATTTGGAAGCACAGGTGAATATCTGCAACGTGCGCGCGCGGTGTGAAGCTCAACTCCCATGACGTCCTCTCTAACTTCAGTATACAGTGTCTACACCATATCCAGAACTAGCCCCTCTGTCTTCTGCCGCAAACAAGACACAACCTTGCCCCTCAACGAACCTCCCAACTCAAGCTGAAACTCCCCGAATCACCGTCCTGAAGTACTCGAACCCAGCCGCACAACTCCCAGCCCCAGCAGCTAACCCAGGCGGGTCCCAGCCAGTCCCTAAAGTTCCCATGCCCCCTTTGCCCTCCTATCCAGGCCTCATCGCAGCCCCGAGCAACGGGCAGCCAATTACCTCCTGTGACCAGCACCAGAAGCACTATTCTCTCGAATCAGCTATAAACAACATCCCCACCACCACAACAGCCGAAGCCACGCAGCAAGAGCCACCCCGGGGGAAACAACTGCTGCTGCTGCAGAACATACCACTCCCAACCCCGGAAGATCTCGCATCATATGGTTCAGCATCCACAACCGAGCGCATGCAGCTCGTCGAGTCCTGGATCTGTCGCCACGTAGAAGATGACGCCTTTCTCAAGCTCTGTGAAGACGTAGAGGGTATATGGCAGCGAATGAAGTTGGGGGTGAGCAAAGGAGGTACGTGATTTGGGCTGGTGGGTCTTTCCCCGTGTACCTTCCTATTCTTGTTTCCTGTTTGAACGGAATTCGCGCGATAATTGCGAGGTTTCCTTGATTCTTTCTCTCTTGCTTTCATCTCACAGCGGAGTTCTTGCCTTGAAGTATGAAATGCCCCGATATTTCCGTTTCTTTGTTTCCTTGTTGCTGCCTTTTTTTTTCTTTTGCGTCACAGGTCCTCAAGTTGTGAAGGGAATATCTTGTTTGATCTCACCATGTTACCGCCGACTAGGGCAAGGAGTAATAGGAAGAAGCGTCGGAATGCAGGCGAGACATGATTTGTAACGAATAGAATTCCACCTAAAAATACACAATCGTAGCAAGTAGCACCATGCTGATTGCCACGCGAATTTGCTAATTAAAAGCCAATGGATCGGAAATGAAACAGGAATGCTTTCAGTTTTGAGAAAGTAAAAGTAGATGGGAGAAGAGAAAATGTTTCCAGCTCAAGATACAATGACACGAGTGATAAAGAAGTTCCGAGATATAGCAAACCCTCCTTTGCCGATAAGCAACAGATCGATGGACCTTGGGGCAGTTTACCGAGATCGATGATAGATCAAGCCAGCAAAGACGTTCAGGTAGCCTTCTCTCGTGAGGAGGGTGAAGTCCACAACCAGACGACCCTGGGGTTGTGTGCCAGAAGCCAGATTGGGTGAGCTCATGGTCAGGTGATTTTCAGTGGGGGGCATAACGGGGGGCGGGGAGGTAGCGTTCGCAGCCGCAGCCACTTGGCCCTCGGCGCCCACGGCGAGGTCAGCCAGATGCTGGAGAGAACGCTGCTCGTTCGGACCCAGGATTGGCGGAGCTGCAGAGCCGCTCTTGGCGCCGCTGCCAATGTTTGAGTCTTGGAATTGACTCTCCTGTGCCTTGGCGCGTCGCCATTCGATAAAGGTGCGGATTTTGGAGTCCCAGGCCGGGGTGTAGAAGATGTCGCCAAATTCGCCTGATTCCGCCGCCCGCTTAGCGCGGTGATCGAGAATTTCCTCGACCTTCTTGATTGAATCCCAGCACTCGTTGGCATATTCAGGGAGTACCGTGGCCTCGAGCAGGGTCATACTTGCCAGAGCCAGACTGTGAATATCGAAAGGAGACGTGAGACGGTATTGTGAGCTGGCTCTGTGCAATTCATTGACAACCTCTTCGGCGACGTAGATAATCTCGTAGGGCGTGTAGATGAAGATATGGCGCTTGATCAACAATCGCAAGGTCCAGTACAGCTGGTTTTGCAAGCTGTCGAGGAAGCTGGAGGGCGCTCCGTCCTCTGCGTTCTCGGAAGGTCGCCGATAATCTCCAACATCTGCGGCCTCTCCAAGTAGCTCTAGGCGCGCAGCCATGCTATTAGCAACTAACCGGCCAGGGCCAGTGTTGGACTGGCAAAGATTCTGCTCTTCAGTCACCAGGTTTGCCAGTTCAACGAGGAAGGTAGAATACGCTAAGCAGGCTGGTAGTTAGTCGACGGTATCAAATTAGTGGAATGTTGCAGTGTGGTACATACAGCAGACTCTGGCAGTAACTGAGCCGAGAATTCGTTCGTCGCCACGGTTGCGAACGTCAAGCGTGTTCAAGACACTTGGGTCAGCAACACTAATAGCATACCACCGCGCCATTATCGCCAAGGATACCCAGCTGCGTCGGGCAAGAGATGCATCAGAGTCAACGTCAGGATCTGTGACCCGCTGAGACTTCCACAGACTAAGACCTTTAACCAAATCCGAACCGAGCTTGGTTGCTGACTGGATAAGAGTATGTTTGGGCACACCGTCTTTCATAACCATGTTGTCGGGTCCACGAGCATCACAGTCGAGAATCATAAGTAGTATACTCTGAAGCCAGATAAGGTTAACTGTAGTTGACCGCGTGATAGCTGGCTGACGCGTGTAGTATAGAAGCAGATCCTGTGCGTTTTCGTAGGAGGTGACCCTCTCAAAAGAGCCGCTAAGACGCTCCAAGTTGGCGCGCGTCACAGTATAAAGGCTGTACAAAAAGATTTCTTGCAGCTCACGGCCACAACGGTGAAGAATCTCAAGAAACCGCTCTTTTGAGTTGGGCAGGATTGGGAATACGGGGTGTATCCTTTGATAATAGCTACTGGGGGTTAGCACGTGGCATTGTAGATCGAATGCATACAGCATTCCCGGGCAAGGGCACTTACGCGTTCAGAGCACCCTCATCCACATCCACGGGAGTCATGTCTTCGTCCATTGCTTGCTTCGGGACATCCGGGATGTCGAGGCCGTGGGGTAACTCATTTTCATTGCCGGTTGCCCAAAACAGATTCCCAGGTTTAGGTGCTGTGTGGTTGACAACGGAAGGATGGCATGGGTCGGTCGAGCTTTCTCCTGCGTCTAGGGATAATTAGATAAATTACATGATGAAGATGTTGAGGTTAACCAACCAAAAGCCGTCTGGGGGCGTGTATTGAACGGTGGTTGAGTGAAGGAGGCACTCGGAAGCCCGTCAAACATGGAATATGTCCTTTTGCGACCGATGGGACCGTTGTCAATTGGAGGCGAAAAATCCTGGTATGCCCGGGGGGAGGAGACTTCGTTCATCGGTTGATATGGCATGTCGGGATGCACCATAGCAGGTTGCATTTGACTCTCCAATGTGTGTAAGCGCTCCGCCAACTCTTTGATGTAGCTATCACTCCGCATCAGCGAAACCCTTTTTCGACACCCGACCCGCGCGACCATCCTTACCCTTTGCTTGGACCTCGTTTCATTGGGACTCGGCTGAACTGGCAAACAACTCCAAGGCGACGACAGTTGGAGCACGTCTCGACGCCAGACTCGGAGCTCGCATCGCAGCGGACCTAATCGGGAGGTACTGTCAGTTTAACCGTACCGCGTCGCGTGGCGAGCAGGGTAATTCGCGTTACCTTCTTGCGCCGACATTCATCGCATGCGCGAGAGATCTTCGATCTTTTCCTCCTCGCGCTCTGGTCTCCGTAGCTCAAGTCGTGATTTGGATCGACACCAACTTGCTGGCTTGGCGTAAATTGGAGCATGTGCTGTTGTTGATGCTGATCTGGGGATGCAGGCCGACCCATGTCAGGACCACCGGGATTGGAGGAACCAAGGACCATTGATTGACCATGGTGAACTCCATTACTTGAGCCATCAGCAAGACCAGGGCCAGAGGTTTCGCGCGATAGCTCGGCGGACAAAAGTTCGTCGGCAGTCAACTGTCGGTTTGTGTAGTATTGCATGGCGCCCTGGCTCATCTGCGCCGCGTTGGGGGAGGGATAGGAGTGGGCCGGAGGCATATCAGGATGCTCGCGGGAGTTCATCTTGGCTGAAGAAGATGATAACTATGGGGTAATGATATGGTGGATGGTGGAGCGATGCTCCGGCTTGATGGAGGAGAGAGAGTGTTGAAGGACGGAAGACGCGAGAACAGCAGGCAAGGTTTTACAGGCTAAACTTGCCTGGGCGGGGAGATTTTTGAAGGGGTTAGCGCCGAATGCCGTCGGCGACGAGCAGGACACGACGAACATTATTTCGCGACCAATTTACAAGATGAGTACATTATCACCGAGTCTGATGCCGACTCGGGGAGGGGGAAATGAGGATATAGTTTCATACTGGGATGATCGCGCCGACGCGGAGGGCCGGCTTTTTGTTTCTGCGTCCGTCCAGCGAGCGAACGGATTAATACTATTTCCCACCGGCCCAGAACTCTTCGACCATCAGAGATTCATACTTGGGAAGAATCCCTCTGTTGGATCGCTTCATTGCTTCTCGGATGTCGGTGGGCTAGTTCGATCTTTGCCTCGACTGTCCGCGACACGAAGTCATACAAAGCCATAGGAAGCCTTCTGCCTGAAGATCTGAACCACGTCAATGTTCGAAATCGTGATTCGAAAGCCTTCATTCCTAATACTCCCTTACCCTTAAGGCTGGCTGAACAAGTGTTCTCTATAACATGCAAGCATCGGTTCTATCGGCTTACACGTAGTTCAATAAGGACACTTCATCTCGCCTTTAAGAACGAAAGTGAGATATAGACTTTGTATGACTTCATCTCACGTGAACGTCTGCGCTACAACCATGATAGCCAACCCGCCTCGCCTTTGCGACGAGAGGCTCTAATCAAGCTTGAAGATGTGCTCAAGTTGGCTAGAGTCTCCTCACTAATGATCGATTGGACTGCCTTCGTCATTCGAATTTTGGATCACCTTAACATCTTACTTGTTTCGCGTGAAGATGGACCTTTCATCGAAAAAGCCAGACAACTTTCGTCTATCTTGTAGTAGAGTAGTTCAATAAGTCTACACTGAGCTTCTATGAGTTAGAGTTTATTCCAGAATGATCAATATATAGTGAGCAAGTGAAACAGTTAACGGCTAGAAGCATGAGCATTTTCGAAAGCAAGATCTGGAATTTGAGGGTAGCTGAATTGATGCCTGAGGCCTGTTATGTTTTGATCCTCTAGATGGCGTTCTCGAAGAACACCGCCATCAGCCATCATCGGCCATCTCTCACCCCAGCAGCCACCACCATCATCACCACCATCATCACAGAGCCCAAACTCAGGCCACAAAACACTGTCGCTTCAAATCTCCTTCTGGCCTCCATTCTTCCTCCACATCGCGGGCACGGTCCGTTGGCTGGGGCAGACCGGTGCACAATGGTAGGCTGAAACATGGCCCACCCTGCGTACATGGGCATTGCGATTGGCGGATCATCAGCAATCTCGTCTATCTTAACTCAAACCAAGCATTCGAAATCACTGGTTCTCATCGCCGACATGCGATCTCCCGACACACCACTTTTCGCTGGAATTCTCGAGCTTAGCTGGGCTGGAGTCTTTTCAGATGCGCCCTTGTGGCGGATCGCATCGAGTCAAGACCTAAAAGTACTTCCAGGCAAGAATTGGGAAAACAAAAGCCGATGCACGCACTCATGTAGGTACACGTTTTGAACAGCGTTGGCGATCCACTTTCGCAAAGCCACTCGGGAGAAGGGGAATGGAGAATAGTGACCTAGTCGACAGGGTACCTAGGCAACCTAGACTAGATACGCATCGGTTGGTAACTAGGTATGATAAACGGGCTTTGGACTAGTTCAACAGGTGGAGTCACCGACTCACAGCATCCACGATTCTATACGACGGATTTTACATAGTATACGACCACACCGGCCAGCCAAGCCAGTGCCATATTTCTCACGGAGTTTGAGGCAAAGGATAGACTGTACTCGACGACTTGGAACAATCAATTACGTTGAGTCTCTCAAAGTTGAGTGCTGACCATTGCTTTGCTAGTGACTTCTCGTGTTCATGCTGGTGTTTCGGCTATTTTTATTGTTGGCTGGTAGGCGCCGAGTTAAAGGGCCGGGGTCACTAACTAGGTAGTACTTACATAGTACTTGTAGTAGCCGATCTCACCCCTCAGGCTCTGCCGCAGCGTCGGATTGTGTGTCAGGGCGGCCTGCACATATATGAAGCTATACATGCCTTCGAAATGTCTGCTACCGTGAACCACGATCTTTGCCCATCTATTCTTCATCTGTCCAGCTATCTGTTCGGCTGATACGAAGTAGTGCCTGAGGCCATACGAAGCAGTATTTAGCCACATTGCCAGGGCCCGCCTTCAAAAGTACCCCGAAGGGACCCGACTGATCCTTGACATGGTCAATCTCATTGGTGGAGGGACAATCCACCAGCATCGTGTAGATCAGGCCCCGCCGCATGACCGACCGTCAAGGACAAAGCTGCAGTTGCCCCAAAGCAGAAACCGTGACGCCATCCCGCAGTCCCCAACAACTCGTGATGTTCAACGATGGGACCTCAAAGTCTCGCCGACTAACAGATCTAAACACATAACAGACATCTGGCTGATCATGATGTAAGTAAGGCCATTCTCGATTGATTGTTTTCGGGGAAAGTCCCCTCTAGATCTATGCCAGGCAAACCTCAAGATGAACATGTATCAACCCTGGATTGCGATGCGCGGTGCAGTGGTGATCCTCAATACGTACCAGGAACCTGGCCTAGGCCGGTCATTGTTTCGCGGCCGGCGGTCCGCGTTGCCTACAGACGGTTCGCCCTGGTACAATACCAATACATCCATCTCCTTTACGCCGAGTTTACGCAGGGCCTGAGCCTACTTTACCTAACTGAATCTGACAACGATCACGGAGCCAGGAGGATTCTCGATCGAGACAATTCCAAGGACGTAGCACTGCAGGGGCCGGAGCCACCGACAGATCAACCTGGCTTCATTACTGAGCACCTGAGCCATTGAAGAAGAGTGTCAGCCTCCAGACTGCACATTAGCTAGTGCACGCACAAAGGTACGGCGTACGCTGTATTTGTGCCCTCCGTTGGCAGGGCTGATTGATGCATGCAAGACTCGACTTTGATTATCGGTCTGTCTTTGGTCCATGCTATCGAATTCAACCGTGGGTAAAGTGGCAGTCAGCCAGTGTCTTATCCATCCGCACGTTCCAACTTTCAGCCAACAGCTGTGTTGGTCTGGTCGGAACAAATTTTTGTTTCCCCCATCAGACTGCATGGAAGGTTTAAATCCTCTTTTCTAGAACTTTTGTCTGGAGTGAGCGTGGCAAAAAAATTCTTTTAACTGATCTGGCCGACTGCTACTGGATGCTGTACTTTTTCTCTTTCCCCAGGCAACAGGCGTGAGCGCACGGCATCATTGGATCGGAATATCGATTCAGGGATCCTACCAGTACATACAGTATTGACTTACACTGCAGTAGTCTGTCTGCTGGCGCCAACCGATTTGGTTCACCCACTGAAACACCTGTCAGGGCCTCGTTCGTCGCAGCAACAGGCTCCTTGGTCAACCACCACTACTTATACAACACATATGACTTGATCTGTCTGCCTCTGACTCGCCGTATGTCTGTGACTTGATGGGAAAAAGCCGGTCTGCCCGTCTGGGTAAAGAATCCCACCCAACGGGCCACCGCCAGGTAAACAATCGCGGTTGTGGTCAACCGGGCCGGTTGCTTTTGCTCTGCCCCAGGAATTTCGTAACGGGATCCATCGGTCACCCGACAGAGTTTGGTTCGTCCTCATGAACAAGCCTCCGTAAAACCAATTGAGGTCTCCATCTTTCTTGCTCCTAGTGCCCACCCCCCTCTCTTAACCCTCTTTAACCCGCATGTTCGAGCCCTAACCTAAGACCTAAAGCCCGAAGAGGGCATTCTCCGTGCCTTATCATTATCTCTTGCACGCAAGCTAACGACTTCCAGTGGGGCTAGCTTGAGGATGGGCGTGAAGCGCGGGTTTAAACAACGGTCTAGTCATTGGAATTGAGAATATTTGCAATTGTGGAGAGAGAGAGAGAGAGAGAGAGAGAGAAGAAAATGCGGATGGGAGAAAGGAAACAGGCAGCATGAAGGAGAACTTCCAATGCAACAACAGGATTGAAAGTATCGGGAGATCTCTCCTTGCATTGGGGTCTATGTACTGTACTGTACATTGTTCGAGTCTGAGATTGCAATTGCAGCTGAAATGCTTAGGGCTTTTGTGTGTATTTTTTTGGGTTGTGAAGACCGTACCTGTAAGTCACAGGTCCGACACCTCTTACCTTTCTGGTGGTAGCTGCAGTGCACCAGGGCGAGAAGCATTGGTAGGGTGTGGACTTGCATTGCATGCCTCGGAGAGACCTCTCTGTTCGAGACAGGCATGTCGGTTGCGGAGGAGGGGGAAGGAAAGGGCTAGCAAGGATGGGACGAGACCGCTTTGACGTACGACGCAAGTACCACTGCCATGGTGAATGTGTGCTCTGCCATCATTGCGAATGTTGATCAAGCTGATGATGATTCGAGATGACAAGGCAGGACAGGACAGGACAAGACAACCGAACAGTCAACAAGACTTGACAGAACACTTTACCAGTGTTATACTGTCTGTTATGTCTCATTCAGCCACAAGGCTGACATTCATGATCGCGTACCCTTGAATTACTAAGAACAGATTCATTTCGTGTGTGACCTTGTGCCTTCAATGCCTACATTTCTTGTACACGAGGCTCGTCAAACGGTCAAACACACACACACACACACACAGACACGCGGAGTGAAACCCATGGAACTGGGGAGCGGACGGTGGAGCGACAGAGAATCAAGATTTTTCATAGCTGGTGAGTTTGCCGAGGAGAGATCCTAAGTGATTTAGTCGATGGTTTGGCGCAAGACAGAACAATATCATTATAGGTGATTCAGCAGTATAATCATATCATTACTGCCATCATCCATCATCTGCACCATCGACTTCATTGTCAGCTCGTCAGGGTTGACCAAAAATGATCTTGACTGGGGCAACATGTAAAAAAAGTCAAAGTACAGGAAGTAGTTAGTAGTAGTAACGTAACTTAACTAACTTCAATTTCATACAACTCCGAACCGGGTAAATTTGTTACCAAAAATACATTCATTACTCTAGTCCCTTGGGAAGACCAAAGAGACCAAAGATGCTACTCCCTTGCGGCCGCCGAATTGTTCCACTTTCGCACTCGCCGCTCTCTGGATTGAAGGGCTCCCCCCCCCCAGAGGTCTGTCTGACTACTTCTTCCCGCCTTCCCCTCTCCCGTTTCCCCCTCCCCTTCTCCTTCTCTTCTTCTTCCTCTTCACAGGGTTACGTTCGCAACTCTGCCTTCAGATCGATCGCTTTTTCCCTTTATCTTGGCCGCCACAGCCGGTATTTGGTGTCCTGTCTCACGGCCGGCGCCAAACGGTGCGTAGGCTTTGGCCCCCCCTCTTCCCTCAATCCTCTTCTCCTCTTCTCCCTTATTGAGATTTTCCCGCTTCTTTTCTTGCCCACCCATTGTGGTTCTATGTTTGTGCCTCGTTTAAGAAGATATCTTTCTCGCTACGGAATCAACTACCTTACTGCCTATTCCAGCACCTGAGTGTTGCGCTGTGCGGAAGAAAAAGAAAGACGAAACTCACTACCGCTACTCCGTCGCACATTGCGCCCATTGGCAATTGAAAGCACCGGTAGTCTGTGTCGACGTTGAAACCTCAGTTGCGATCCAACCCCTTTGACAGGTGAAAAATCGGCGTTTCTGTGACTCGGTCTGGTACAATTTGGGATATTCCCCGGAGATACCCCTGCTTTGTTGGAGTTTTCCTTGGTTTCTGTTGGTCCGATCTTCACGACGGACCACATACCTATACCTCGAATTCTCGCCTTGACGGCCCTTTTCCTTCTCCCCCGACAGGTCTTCCTGTTCGGCTTATATCATATATCATAAACAAACTCAAGAAAGGAAGAGAGGCGCGAGACTTCTCTTCCCCCGCTCTCAATTACACACCCGATTCTATACTACCTCTTGTCGCGAATCATCGCATGTTCCTCACCCAGTAACCGCGGCGATGCTTATCGATGGCGAGAAGTGGGCTTGTGAAGCTTGCGTCCGGGGTCACCGGGTCAGCAGCTGTCACCACAGTGGTAGGTGGTCCATGCGGAGGTCCTCCGCGTCGAGTCTTGCGATCGCGTTGTTCGCTAACCTGGCTGCTGCAGACCGCCCCTTGACCCACATCAACAAAAAAGGCCGCCCAGTCTCCCAATGCGCTCACTGTCGCGGCCTACGCAAGTCACGGACAACCCACACCAAGTGCGAGTGTGGTGATAAGAAAAAGCACAGCCACAAGAATGACACAGATCCCCATGCTGCTGATAAGCGGGATCTCAAGCGTGAGCATGATGGTGTTGGTCGATCGGTTCATTGTTTTCTGATATGGATTTTACAGAGGACTCCCGTCCGAGATGTGGCTGCACTCATGGACAGCGCTGTACTTGCGCGCTGAAAAAGGAACCCCACCTGGATACCGTCCCGGAGACCGGCCTTCCGCCGCCGCCAGCCACGGCTTTGTTGGATCAGCCCAAGAAGCCCCAGCTGACGTCTACCAAATCGGAGAGCACTCTCACCGTTTTCCGGGATGGTCATCACAAACCGGCTCACAAGCATAATGACATGGCTCACAAGTGTGGTCTGCCCTACACGATACCTCGTTCCCACACCATTCATTCGACGTGCGACGTGGCTCGCCGCTCGGTTGACCATCTTCCTCTGGCCCAGCAGACCTTGCTTAACGAATGTCTGGCGAACCAGCAGCCCCCCGAGCAGTTGACCAGCCACCGACTCCATCGCCGGGTCAAGTCCGAACATGGGTCCCCGGAGAGTGCCCCCGTCGTGCCGCCGAGCGCCGTTCCGACGACTGTTCCCCCACTCGACCTCTCGTCGTTTTTCCCACCACCCCAGACTATGGAGAAGCCCAGCGACATTAGTGTCCCCGGACCGGTCTCCACCATGCCTATGGCGAAGACTCCCCTGGATCAGCTGGTGACCAGCGGCTTGCCTCTTGATGTCCCGTCATATTCTACTTTCCCAACCACAGCCACGTCCCCTGTCAATTGCATGGCCTTCCAAGATCCTTATAAGGAGGCCTACTTTACCTCGCCGGACAGCGAAATGCCCATTGGATTCAGCGCTCCCCCTGTGGACTGGTCGAGCTTCCCCCTGTATTCGGACGTCCCAGCCGCGGCCAGCACGCAAGCTCCCTCCTACGCAAGCTTCGACTACAATGCGATGGGCCCCGGCTTTCCGGCCCCTTCTTCATCTGGAGACATCTCGGAAGTGGACGACTTTGCCCCTCTCTCCGGCCTCGGCCGTACGGGTAGTGACCTCCACGATTTGACCAGTGTAAGCGAGGGCTCGGACATCGACCATTATCGGATTAGCTCGGCGTCGTCATTCATCGGTCTGCCCCAAGCTCAGCTTCTGTCATCCAATAATCTCGAGTCGATCGACATCGACGACTTCCTCAAGTCAGCCAACGAATCCACCGCCGCGCTCGAGCATCAGCTCCAGGCGAACATGGGGATGGAGTCCAAGCCGCTCCCCTCGCAAGATGCCTTTGTTGCCATGTCGACTCCTGAAGCGTACAAACCCATGACCACCCCGACGGCCAGCATGCCCATGACAACGTCTGCAACGGATTCGATGTGGCCCGTGGGGCTGTACGATTCCAGCGCGACCTCGATGGACGAGAACAACACGGAGGCCAATTTCTTCGTGCAACCCTGGGTGCAGTAGGGGTTCAATTACCGATAGTCCTTGTGGTCTGCTAGCAGCACCTTACCACCACCTCCACACCGTCTGAGTGACGACCACCAACGTCTTCATGACCTTGATGAGAGATGATGATAAATGCCTGATTCTTGTTGTTCGATTAGCCCAGTCCGCGAGTGACACTAAACTATAGCATCAATTGATCTACAGATTTACTTTTTTTGGATTTCACGTCCGTTTGTTCCCTTGAGTTTATAGACTCTGTCAGCGGCGACAGTTTCACAGTCTGTCTGTGGCTTTTCATTTACATTACATAACGTACATACTCGTCATATAGATATCATATCTAACCAATAGACCTGTTTACTGGCACACTGGCCACGAAAGAAAACCCGTTTCGAGTATGAGATCACCTGCCCCTCGTCCCGGTGCAAAACCGTGTATAAGCTCGACTCCACCGGGCTGGACTCCGCAGAACGCAGAACGCCGAACGCAGAACGCCGAACATAGCGGTGAGCCTCACAGGGAATGAGGTACCCTCCAAAGCTCAGAGCAGCGGTGTATTAGTGCATTCTGCAGCTTGCAGTAACTTCACAGGAGGTATGCGTATGCCATCCGTACTGTACAGTAGAGCTTCATCCATCCATCACTCATTGACCTGTTAAGAACCCAACCAATGACCGACCTTGCCGAATAGCCGGCTGTCCACGCTCGAGACATTGCTTTTTGTTTGCGATGCCCGCTCTTGTTACACCGTCGCTTCGATTTGTGCGACGTCGCGGCCGTGGCCGTCTGGGATACAGTATGGTCATCGCTCGGGCGAGATCATGATCACGCGGGAGGGAGGGTTGAAGATGGTTAACAGGATGGTGAACAGTATTCTCGTGTACTGTGTGGCTAGACCGAGGAAGAAAGCGTATACGTATACACCGCATCTACACCTGTTTCCTCTTTGGGGGGATTTTGGGGGGGGGGAACGGCGGAGGATTACTGTGTATTCCTTATTGGGAACAGTTCTCACCGATTTAGATGTTCGGTTCTGATACCTATCTCCTGTGATGTGGGGGGGGGGGGGGGGGTCATACGGTAGTAGGTGGGGGTTTTTGTTTAGGACGTGGTGGAGGGTTTTGTTGTTTGTGTAGTGTACAGTAAGGACTGGTCAGTCGGCTTCTGCTGCTACAAAACAACTCCAGAGTTTCAGTAGTGTTTGGTCGAGTCGGTTGATTTGCTGTGGTGTTGAATGGGCGTGTATGTCTATAGTACAGTACATCCCTGTGCACTATCTATAAAGATACAGCACACACCGCAGCCTACCCTACCCTACATTGACCTCTATACTTGCTCGATAGATAGCCTCAAGTGGACGAGCAGAGCAGCGCAGAGCAGAGCAAATCCCACCCCTACGCTCCGAACTGTCAGCATACATCTCCCAAACAAACCGACTCAGACACAATGTGCACAACCCGGGCCAGCGCAATTGCCAACCCACCTAGGATTCTGTCGGCTTATCGGTTTAGTTTGCTCCACCGTAGTCCACGAAACTTCCTCCGCACCCCCCCAGAAACGAAATAGAAAGCCAAGTCACGACAAGCCTTACACCACGAAAGCTTGTTGGCGGTCCCTTGCATTTCGGGGGCGAAGAGGGTGGTTAAATTGGCGGGTTGGGTCATACACCCAAAGACACAGGGGAGCAGCAGCAGCAGCAGCAGCAGCCGGGGGGTAGAGGGGAGGAGGGGGAGGAGGAGGGCTTATGCATGGATGGATGTGTATGCAGGCCGGGTGGAGTCGATGATGGATGGGTGCGTGTGTCGTGTGTGTGGGTGGATGGATGGATTGGAGGCGGTAAATGCCTCACCACCGTATTTTGTTCGATCCGTGTTTCGCGGGGTGTGGTCTGTGCTGGATATGTTTCACCTGGGCTGAATACTAGTAGAGAGAGATATCGGGATGGGGGGAGTAAGCATACGAGGGGATGCGGTTGTGGATGGGTTCTGAACGTGGGTGGTCCTGTACTATATGTTTTGGATAGTTTTGCGCAACAGTTACGTATTTATATCATTAGGCAGTTGAGTGGCTACAGAATGATCTGTACATCTTGAGATTGATATTTTGTCACTTTGTAATAGAAATCTTGGTAGTATATACTTTAAGGACACAGTACTGTAAAATGCTCTGATTTTCCCCAAGCGGTTCAAACGTGACACGATTGACAGCTTCATAAACGACAGCTACACTTCCATTCATGCTAGTTGGAGCCGGACCTGTACAAGAAAGTATTGTACTATACTTACCAAAATTAGAACGCAGTCAGATGTGTACGTATAGTACGGATTGCAAGGCTGCTATGTCCGATCACTAACTGACAAACAGGCTCACTAGCACTCCTCAAGAGAAGTTCCGTATCTGTAACAATGACTGGCATGCCCACCCCCAAAGGCGAGGCGAAGAGGGCATGAGTTTGTGTGCTTGTTATCTCAAGCAAGTCCGCACGGTTGTTTCATCCCACTGCACGCTGCCAAGGAGGGAAAATCATGCATGCGTCGTTAGCGACAAGTACGCTTTATACGCCGGAGGAATCTGTCCCAGGGTCATTTTCTCCCCTCCCTTGGTCAGAAGATTCCCGCTTGATTAGCTTTGGGGAGCAAAGTCTTGTTTACATTGAGTGTTTACAGATTTCTGGCGCTTTCAAGCTAACATTGACAGTTCAATTCAACCAATTAAACCAATTAGGGGCTTATTAATTCCATTACATATTATGATCTAATTAAACATAATGTTAGTACAGCGCCGAAGCTGCTAAGAAAGTACCAGAGAGCTTACAAAATTCAACCAGGATTCCTACATTCTTCTCGAAGGCTCCGCCGTTGCCTCAGTGTCCTTGTCCTTGTCCTTGCCCTTGCCCTGGGGCTTGAGAGTGTCCTTGAGTCTGGCTCTGACCCTGGCCTTGACCTTGGGCGGAACCCTGACTGGGCTTCTGTCCCTGTCCCTGGGTCTGTCCTTGGCTCTGAGCGTAACCTTGAGTTGTGTTCTGTCCTTGGGTCTGCTGTCCTTGGGTCTGTACCTTTCCTTGGCTTTGGCTCTGGGCAGAACCTTGACTGGGCTTCTGTCCCTGTCCCTGGGTCTGTGGCTGTCCCTGGGCCTGACTCTTTCCTTGGGGCTGGCTCTGTCCTTGGCTTTGACCTTGGGTGGAGGCTTGACTTGGCTTTTGTCCCTGTCCCTGGGTCTGTGCTTGCCCTTGGCCCTGGGCGTATCCCTGGGTCGGGTTCTGTCCTTGCCCTTCAGGCTGAGCGGATCCGTGAGTCTGTCCCTGTGCCTGGGTCTGTCCCTTTCCTTGGGTTTGGCTCTGTCCTTGACCTTGGCCCGGGGCGGAACCTTGACTTGGCTTCTGTGCCTGGGTCTGACTCTTTCCTTGGGTCTGTGCCTGCCCAGGTTGAGACTTTCCAGATCCAGCAGCAGATGAACCGCCCTGAGGAGTTTGGCCGGAGCTCGTGGTAGGATCAGATGGTGATGCGGTGCCCTTAGATTGACCTGCGGAAGACTTTCCAGCACCGCCGCTAGTCTGGCCCTGGGTGTCCGGGCCTGCCATAGGCCCGTTGTAGACAGGATCGCCCCCGGGACCGACGCCGCTGGAATAGCCTTGAGAGGCGGAGCTCTGACCTTGAGGAGAAGCGCTTCCGTATCCAGATGACTGACCCTGAGGGGTGGGGCTACCGTGTCCTGAGGACTGTCCCTGAGGAATTGAGCTAGTGGATCCCGAAGATTGACCTTGAGGAGCGGAGCTACCGTAAGCCGATGATTGACCTTGAGGAGTAGAGATTCCGGAGCTAGAGCCAGAAGACTGGCCTTGCGGAGCGGAGCTACCGTAAGCCGATGATTGACCTTGAGGAGTAGAGCTTCCAGAGCTAGAGCCAGAAGACTGGCCTTGCGGAGTAGAGCTGCCGTAGCCGGAGGACTGGCTTTGAGCAGTGGTTCCAAGGTATCCAGCAGCTGCAGATTGACCCTTTGGCACAGTGCCAGCATAGCTTGAAGCTACAGACTGACCCTTGGAGCTGGATTCAGTGGCACTAGTCGGAGCAGCGGCTTGGCTCTGAGAAGGAAACCCTCCCGTGTAGCTTGAGGGAGTCGACTCATCCTCGTCACTAGATGCTGTTCCAACAGGGTTGTAGCCCGGGGGAAGCAATTCGCTAGTAGAATCCAGACCATACTGGTCGGCGAGCTGGGAACTGATTGAGCCTGGGTCCAGAGATTGACTTTGAGGAATCACTGCGCTTCCCGTGTTAGGGGACTGAACCTTGGGCCGTGTTCCGCTAGGCGCGCCGTTGCTGGTCGTCGAACCAGGGCGAGTGGATTGATCCTGGGGACGCGCGCCGTTGGATGCTCCTGTGTTCGCAGACTGGCTTTGAGGGCGTCCTTCACTAGGCTTTCCTGCCGTCGCGCTTGATCCTTCGGAGCCTGGTTGTGCGCGAGGATACGCGCTGTTGGCTCCGGTGTTTGTGGATGGAACCACTGGAGCCGAATTATCTTGGGGACGTGCACCGCTAGATGCTCCTTTGTTCGACGTGGAACTCTGAGGACGCCCTGCGACAGAGGCGCCGGTGTTGGAAGTGGAACCTTGCTGCGCTGTTTGTCCCTGAGGCCGAACGCCACTAGACGCTCCAGTGTTAGAGGTTGAACCCTGCGAAGAGGTTTGTCCCTGAGGGCGCGCTCCAGAAGATACCCCGTTGTTCGCAGTCGATCCTTGAGGGGTCACTGGGACACCCGGGAAATTCCCGGTGGCTGGTACAGATCCACTGCTGGAACTCTGCGGGACAGGTTGCCCGTATTGAGCCAATTGGTCATCATCCTCGGATTGTCCGAAGGGGTTCAATTGTCCAAAAGGAAACGCTTGATCGGAGGAAGTAGAAGCACCATACCCTGAGGATTGACCAAAAGGCGTAGGCTGACTCGCCGAATTTGCTCCGCTGTATGCGGCAGTGCTCGTAGCAGACGCTGGGTGGGTCGGCTGGCTCTGAGAAGGGGCGCTCGGAAGACCAGTGTTCTGATCTCCAAGAGCCGTCTGTCCGTTGGGGATAGGCTGGCTCTGACTAGATAGACTGCTGTAACCGCCAGAGCTTTGACCTCCAGCACTAGGATGGTCTCCGACAGCCGTGGTAGTCGGATACGTAGCCGGTTTGGTAGTCGCAGAGCTTGAGGAAGTGGTGGAAGCGCCCGCGGCTGTTGCTGCGGCAGTCGTGGGTGGGAAACCGTTGACAGCAGCTCCATTGATCATTGCTGGTGCATGATAGTTGGCGGTACCCAGGTCCTTTGCCGCAGAGCTAGGCGCGGAAATAGGTACTCTCAACGAAGAGCTGCTGGATGGGACATGTACCGAGGCCGACGAGACTGCGGCAGAGCTGGACCACTGGACAGCATGACTTGAAGACGGTGACGGGGAGGCTCGCTTCTCAAACGCATCATGAAGGGGCAGGGCCATGATCGAGCCGCAAAACCCCAAGATGAGATTCGCTGTCTGGACCTTCATGGCGAAGACTTGTTCCGAATACCAATCGCTATATCGAGAAGATCAACACCTGTCTGAATGTGAAATACCCCAGTCCCCACACAAATGAAAGACAAGGGTCGGAATTATAGCTGAAGGGGGACAAGACGTTCTGACAGAGCACGAGGGATCGAGCTCGAGCAAACCCACGGGGAAAGTGGATCTTAAATAAATCAAACAAGACAGTAGCTTGGTACTTCGGTTCTGTTTATGGCCTCTTGCCCAGTGATTTCCAACTCATGACCCCCTTGAATTAGGGTCCCTTGATAGCCAAACATTTGAGCTTCGAGGCCATATGGTCGCCCCACTATGATAGGGTACCGTTCAATAGAAGGCTATCAGTGGATAGTGGTAGTTGCCAGGCTGGGCTAGCACGTCATAGAATCCTACCTTTCCTGATGCGATGCTCAACGATCGAATAAGGCAAGCGGGATACATACCTCTTGGCCCAGGGCAACCACGGCGACAAGAGGACACAGAGGGTAAACAATCACCTCAGTCGCACATGGAGCTGCGCTGTGTTGACCGGCCTCGAGTCGTCAAGTATTTTCCAAACCTATTATCAAGCCGGGCCTAGCATAGGAAACTGAATTCCTGGTGCAGATCATGTTCCTTTTGATTCCTTAGGCTCGTATTGTAGCCGTTGGAATGTAGTATTGCACGCATATTTTGTTTGTTTGTGGCATCCCTTGATTCCTGGAGTACGTAGACTTTCAGGAACACAAAGCTTCGGTTCTTTGTCCTAATCAGAATTAAGTTTCACAGTTTAGTCTATAGGCCCATTAATAGACCAACCTTCAGTGGCTTGGTACCTTGAAGTAGTCATTGATCATCCGAGCACGGATCAGGCTCATGCTGTACACATAGCCGCTGCCATTGGCAGGCACGATAAGAGCGACCAATGAAAGAGATTAACCGCAAGCACTGATGCTTGGGGAGGGGCATTGTTTTGTCTTCGTTGGGTCAAGCCAGCGAAGTGCAGCAGTTGGACGTCACCTAGTGTCGCGCAAGATGTATTGAGCTGGCTCGATTTACGGTAAATTGTCTCGGTGTTCATCTTGAACACCAGCGATCTGCCGAGTCATAGAGCGAATCACCTGAAGTGTTCGAGAAGAGTGCTCTCCCGGTATAAGGCAAGGGACCACGACGCAGTGAGAATAGCCAGAGCGAGAGTATTGAACTGAACTGGAAATAGATTAGAGAGAGCGGAAAGCGGAAAGCGGAAAGCGGACCCTTGAAGGTGGATTTAAGGCGGAAGGATGGCCAAGCCCCGGACCCTTGGCAGAAATCACCCACCGCCTTTCGTCATGTTTCGGGTATCATTATCATCATCACCATTATCATAGTTATCACCAATCGTGCAAATACATCAGATCACAAGCTCTAAAGCGACTCAACTTTGTACCAATCTGTACCACAGGACAGTAAAAGTTCATCGATGGAGTCTTCTAACCTCAAAAGCTCAACTTCCAATCACCGCAAACAATCATTGCCTGACATATAGGCCTCCCAAACGTCTTTCTTATCATAAAGATTGATCATCCAGCATAGTACCATTATCATCATGAGCTCTACTAAGACCGCATTCGCTTACGAGGAGCCCTTAATCCACACCATCCTCAATCAGTCCGGCTTCCTGCTAGTCCTCAATCTGATCAACGTCTGCCTGGACAAGCTGCTCTACTGCGGGCTTATCGGCCAACTCTTCATCGGCATCCTCTGGGGTACCCCCGGCGCAAAATGGCTCAGCGACGACGCGGAGACCGTAATCCAGCAGCTCGGATACCTGGGCTTAATTCTGCTGGTCTATGAAGGAGGCCTGTCGACCTCACTTTCTTCGCTGCGAGCAAACCTCTTCCTCTCGGTCGCCGTGGCGTTGACCGGGATCGCTACCCCCATGGCTCTCTCTTTCATTCTCATGGAACTGGTCTCAGCAACCCCATTGCAAGCCTTTGCTGCTGGGGCGGCTCTCAGCGCTACTAGTCTGGGGACCACGTTTACTATTCTCTCCACCACGGACCTTGTCAAGACACGCCTGGGTGTTGTAACTACGAGTGCGGCGATGCTCGACGATGTCGTGGGGCTGGTAATGGTCCAAATCATCACGAACCTTGGTGGCGGCGGCGGCGGCGGCGGCGGCGGCGATTTGTTCAGTGCGGTGACTGTCATTCGGCCGATATTCGTATCGCTCGCCTTTGGTGTGGGCGTTGTGCTTGTTTGCCGGTTCGGTGTAAAGCCTACCCTGCGGGTCCTCTTTTCGCACCGGGAAAATTTTCCCAATGCTGTGAAGACAGTTCAGTTTTCTTTCCTGGCTTATACGTGTCTCTTGGTGGGGCTGGTCGCAGGTGCTACCTACGCAGGGACGTCCAGCTTGTTTGCTGCATATCTTGCGGGTGTGTCGGCGACGTGGATCAGTGACTTCTTCGAGCAAAGCTCGGCAGCCAAACATCACAATAGCTCTGGGTCTACTACTGGGTATGAATTAAGGACTCAGAACGCCTCCCTGGAGCGTGCGTTCAGCCAGCGAAGTGTGACTTCCGAGCGGAATGAGCAAGGAAACACCTCGCAATCCGGCGCCATGAGCTCGTCTTTCCCAGAATTTCCCACTGGCTCGCTGGTCTACGAGAGGTATTATGCGGAACCAGCCAAGAGAATCCTAATTCCTCTCTTTTTCGTAAGTCGTGTTCGTCCCTGATTTCACTATGACTCGACTGATGTAGGCTAGGCCTCGATCGGATTTGCTGTCCCGATCACGGAAATGTTCAAGGGAGATATTGTCTGGAGAGGAGTCATCTACGCCATCATCATGTTCTTCGGGAAAGTTGTGACAGGTACCTGGCTGGTCAGATTTACCTTCGGGCCGGTGTCGAGCTTGGCCCGGACATTGACAGCCTTCCTCTCCTACGTCAAACTGGTCTGTGCCCGTTCACCGCAGGCGAAAGTAGCAAAAGCGAAGCAAAAGACGACGAAGAGAGGGAACGCACGCTCGAGGGATTCGAACATTGCGGCCCCAGATCAATCCACAGATAAGGTCGCCGGTAGCGCTACATCGGCGTCAAACGGCAACAACTCTTCCGAGGGAGCTTCCGCCAGTTCAACTGCGAGAGATCATCCAGGGCCTGAACGTGCTAGCTCTTCTAGCTCTCTGCCTCCAAAGCCCAAATCCCTGTATCCATCGTCACTATTGGGTCTGGCAATGGTGGCGCGAGGGGAGATAGGCTATCTCATTGCGTCTCTCGCCGAATCAAAGGGGATCTTCGGTGAAGGACCAACTGGGGGCTCTTCAGACACTTATCTAGTCGTCGTCTGGGCAATCTCGATCTGCACCCTTCTTGGTCCCATTTGTGTGGGTACGCTCGTCCGAAGGGTAAAGACCCTGCAGCAACAGCGGAGCAACTCGGGTGGCCCAGATCCGCTGGGTGTGTGGGGCATTTGATTATAGTGGTTGTCCATATGCGATGGCGACCAACTAGTTAGGACTTGGTGAGAAGTCCAGTTGTGTATACCCGAGTTGCTGTATATAGACGCAAGCTAGAAATGCATAAACTGTATAGTGACGTTGGAACATAAGAGTCGAGTACAAAAATAGCAATGGAGATGGAAATGTTGCCAAAATTTAGGTATTTAGGTAAGATCTGGCTGCGAGTCTTGTCGACACACGTAAGAATCAGCTCCACGAGTTACAAAGATTACGTCCTTCAGCTTGCGTAAGCCTTCATTCAAAGCAAGTATACCTGACCAAGACAGATTATTGTCGGGACAACTGGGCGTTTCAGCTACTATAAAGAGGTGGCTCTCGGGGATAAAGTCTCTCTGTTCTTCGCCCACATGCATATCCGATAAGCACATGCGGATGAAGCAATGGGCCAGACATCGCACCAGATGAAGATCCCTAGGCTGACCTCGTTCCCTGTCGCTGAGAAGTCGATAGCTGGTTGAAATCTCCGTGTCACAGGAAGTCATCGGTCATTTTTAAAAGATACACTGGCTCCGATGCCGTTCGGTGACGGAACCGTTGATGCGGGCATCCACTATACCGTAAATCAATGTGCTTGTTGTGGTTGCATATCAAGAGAGAAAACAGTGCCTGATGACGATGTGCGACACATTCGTCATGATATCAGAGCCCATGAGAGATTATGTTCTCTGCCTGGTACCGTCCTGGCATATTGACATTCGAATTGACTTCCAGGCACCGTACCAGGATCCAAGCATCGACAACCTTCAGGAATATTTACTCCGGAATGGTTTCCCGTGTGCTTGCGACGGAGGTTGTACTCTTGACCAGTCGGCACATAAGTTCCGCGTTACTTTAGGAAACAATTTATTCAATAAACTGGTCGATGGTTAGAGTCTGTTGCTAGCTTCCAAAGTCAAGCTCCGTGCAATTGGGGCTCAATGATCCGCCCAGGTGAAGACTAATTGGAAGGTTTATTTCGCGTACTCACAACATGCTTGACTTTCGGGTCCAATATGACTTGTCAGGCCAGCAGTGCATGATCTGATGCGTAAGATTTGGTGACTGTCCACCGGGCACTTAGCAGTGAACAATAACTGCCTCGAGTGTCTGACGCTCGCGAAACGTTATGGTGTCGCGTAACTCAATTGTCCTAAATTCAATTGAGGACGCCCTAAAGGTCATTGTGACATGAAGGTCTTCCTCCTTCAGACAAATCAATTATTGTTCAACAGGGTTCTCTAGGTCGAGTAGTGGCTTGGCAGGAAATGGGCGCACTATTACAAGGGCGTTGAATGAAGAGGCATCGCACCGATCGGAAGCATTCAAAGCGTTGTTCTTTTAAGATTATGCACCTGTTGCCGCTATGTATGCATCAGCTGCTGTAGGTTGAGAAGGCTAGTGGAAGAGGGAAACCTTAGTCTAGATCCGGATTTCATCATTAAAACGCGACACGTACGGTGGCCTTCTCTCGAAGAAAGGAAGAGCTCCTTAGGTTATCGCGGACGAGCGATGAAACGTCATTTCCCCCGAAGGGAGGAGAGGCGTGCCCTGTTCACACGAGGAGAGGGGAGAGGGAGAGAGGGGATACTCCCTGGCTCGACGGATACCAAGCAAGCAGGAAATCTCCTGTCAACCTCCTGTCAACCTCCTCTCGAAACCCTTGGGTACTAGGCGCTGACCACTGTCACGAGAATCAGCAACTGAACGCGTCTCCATGGGAAAGTAGGTTCGATGAAGGGAATCGGACCAGTCACCTGCAGGAAGCCCCCCTCGCATGGGCGCACAACGGAAAGTGAACAACAACCACATCCCCCAAAATAGACAGTGTCCTTCCTTCTCTCCTTCGTACTGTTTTCTTTATCTTTTCTTTCCGATCGGTCAATCCGGTAGGAGAACGGAGAAACAAGGACGATGACAGGATAGTGGGAGGGGTGGAGAGGATAGAAAGGTAATTGTACCGTTAGATGTTGCGGTGTGGTGTGTGTGTGTGTGTGTGTCTGTGTGTGTGTCTGTGGTGTAGAAGAAGTTATAAAGCTGTCGTGTCCCAGACCAGGAAAACTGCCATCCATCTTTCAAAGCCAGTGTATAGCTTCCCCCTCCGAATTCAATTCTTGTATTGTCTGCTGTGCAGTTTCCCCTCTTCATTTCTAGTTCTAATATCCTCTGACCGCTTTTCACCATGCGTTCTTTGAGCCTCCTTCTTGCCATCGTCGCCTTTGCTGCTTCGGCTCTGGGTAGGGCTCCCAATTCTCAATCTTGCTGGCCCCGAGACTGACATGACTCTCCAGCTCTCACGATCGTTGCGCCCAAGGCTGGGGACCAGGTCGACTTCAGCAAGTCGTACAAATTTCAATGGACGACGGTTTCGTGCGTTTTCCTTCCCCAGATTGACCCGTCATGCATAAAACTGACAGGCTGAGCAGTTCTGATCCGGACGAGGTCACTCTGGTCCTGGTCAACATGGCCTCCCAGCCTACTGTCAACAAGGTCATCACCCAGAATGCGAAGGTCTCTGATGGCGCCTATACCGTGGACATGATCACCGGGATTCCTGTTGCGTATGTTGTATCCTTGACTCAAGGTGGAAGAGAGCAAGACTGACCAGGTCGATGATAGTAATGGCTACCAACTGAATGCTATTGCCAACACCACCCAGAACACTGGCATCTTGAGCCAGTCGAATCAGTTCAACGTGACCAAGGTTGGCAAAGTTGAGACGGGTAAGGATACTTCTAATTCAACACTATCATCATCATCATCATCATCATCATCACCATCATCACCATCACACACATCACAATCTACACCTACATCACCTACACCTACACCATCACCATCACCATCACCATCATCACCACTATCATCAGCACATGCACATGCATATGCACCACTATCTTCCAGCACCTACACCAGCACCAGATATAAGTCACGCCCCTGCATCTATCACAAGACCTCTTCACCATCTTCATCATATTCTAGCACCATTCCCTCCGCCTCCGTGAGACCGGGTGAGTACAGACAAGACATGAGATGAACGAAGTTATCTAACCTGGGTTCAATCTGTTTGTTACCTTGACAACAGCCACAGCATCTGCCACTACTGCTACTAAGACTGCTGCCTCCGCCACTGCCTCCGCCGGAGCTGCCGCAAGCGCAATGACCCTGAGCGGTCCCCTCGCCGTGCTCAGCGCCCTCGTGATGAGCATCTTCGCCGGAGCCTTGTAAACGACCCCAGTCCGAGGAAGGTACAGTGACACAATCCACCATTCAAGTCGCGACTTTCGCCATGCAATCCCGCTGTCACTGCACCGAACCATCACCCGCATCGTTTCGCCTCCGAGTCACGAATTCCCACCGCTCGGCCCCGGCGTCTGTCCCACCTACCCAGTCCTCTCCCACTCTATATTTAGAATCTAATCCAGGGTAAGGGTTGGTTGTATATACTCACTCATATCATCGCCAATCACCCTATGAGTGGTACACACAAATTGCTTTGCTTTGCTTTGCTTACCTTGTCAGCTTCTGCCTTCGAATTAGTTACATCACACCTCCTTGTCCCCCAAAACATACCAGCACGTCTGTTCACTTTTCATCTGCAACTGCATACCCTCATCATACTACCCATTTGATTTCCTCCAGAATTCCCCTCTCTGATTTCATGTTCTGTGATTCCTTTGCCATCATCCCTCCCCCTCCCCTTTTCTACCTACACGAGTAACGCAACAACGGTACATTATCCTGTCCATTGACCGAGCTATCCCACCTGTCAATTGACCGACGAAAGCACAACCCCCTGTTATCCTTTTATCATTTCAATGTATGAAGATGTTTGTGAGTCCTTGCTTGCAATCTTGCCCCTGATGATTGTTTTGTGAGGTTGATAGTCGATACTTTATCTAATCATTCACATTCCTTCTACTCCGTATACCGTAAACCCCCTGCCAATGTAGTGATAGTTCACCGTAGTATAGTTCCAAGCTCCTCATCTATTCATCAAGTTAGACTGCTTTCCTCCCTTCTATACTTGATCAATCGTTTGCCGTGATTTATCTCTAGGAAATTGTATCTCAAACGGACCAAAGGAGTTGCCTTTCCCGCGACTTGGAATAATGGCCTAAAGCAAAGGGGGGTGGAGCGTCAACAGATTTGAACTACAGCTCTTGGCTTGTTTAGCCTCGTGAAACCAGTCTAATAGCGCAGCCCTTCTTTATGGAACAACAATAGTTACAGACATCCAACGTGACTTGAAATTAGCGGTTTCATTTGGGTATAGATCTCATGAAGAAAAGAAACAAACCATGCAGATATTTACAAAAGATCAGGGATACGAATGGGACGACGTATGGCCTCCAGTTTTTGTTTCTCCTTCTCACACTGCTCGCTCAAAGAGATCCCATGACGGAGTCTCCCAGTGCGGAACCGGATCCCGACGCCGCGGCACTGGCGCTGAAAGCCGGGGATGAGGTGTGGTCGTAATAGTTCTCGTTGATGCCCTCGCGGGGACGGTCCCAGGTGCGGATATGACCTGCGGCGGGTTGAGGGTTAACGCGCGATTCGGATGAAGGAGATATCTTGTTTGCGGAGAGGGCTGGGGAAGGGTTGGGGAGGGGCTACCTTCAAGAGAGGATGTCATGATAGAGTTTTCTTGGAACCCAAGCCAGCAGATCGGGTCTTCTCCGACGATCTTGGACTGTAACGGTTTTTCTTAGCTGCCGGTCTGGGATGTTAGGAGACGGGGGAAAGAAAGCTCACCATAATCGGTGGCAACAGCGCCGTCCGCGCCCTAGGCTCGACGGGATGGCGAACGGTCGGGTCATAGCTGCTGTAGGTATCGGCGGTCTGTTGCGAGTCGGACCGGACTCGGTTGCCGGCACTATCGGCGCGATGACGGTTGTTGAGTTGCGTGTTGGTTACGACCATGCTTGTCCGCTGGCGCGCGTTCGCTTGGTGCTGGCGGATGGTCAGTTTATGCAGCAAGCTTGGCTGATGGTGGGCATCTGGGGGTGCGGAATGGAAACATACCACTCGGGGACGGTGGAGCATGCCCACGCTGAAGTCCCACAGTAACAACCGGCAATCATCACCGACACTGCCGAATCGATAGTTTCTCTCGTCGCAGCGCCAGGGATCGAATGCTACCGCAGAAACCCATGAGTTGTGGCCTTGACATCGGGCTACGATCTTTCGTTCTGGTAAGGACCAGATCGTGACCAGATCATCTTGGCCGCCAGTCACTATGTATTTGCCGTCCGGCGACCAGCAAACACAAATTAGACCACCATAATAACTGCGAAAAATGTCAAGCACCCTAGCAGCAGTCAGCGACCTGTCTATGAACAATGGCGGTACCAAGGATAGCCTGCATACTCTTCTTTCAAGTAGTCCATCACCCGCAAAGACCCGTCCTCCAGAACAATGGCCAGGTGTCTGTGGTCCGGAGAGAACGCAAACTGGGAGATCTTCTGATTGGCGACTTTCCACAAGGAGACCGGGTTCGTCTTCTGATTCCTGGAGTTGACCGACTTCAGGATCTGCAATGGCTGCCGACTCGACGATTTCAGCATCTCAGCTGAGGGACTGTTAAGTTCGGGTGTGAAAAGTGCGTCCTCCTTCTCCTTATCGTAAACTACCAATTGGCCGTTGGCGTGGGCGGCCATGAAGAGATTCTCCGACCCCGGAATCCACTTAATATGAGTTACGGCAGAATTGGCAACAACCCCGTTCTTGTTGATACGCGCGTATTTCTGTGAGATCGGCTCGTACCAAATAATGTCCCCGGCCGATGAGCCCATGACGATGTCGATGTGCGACGAGCTCTTCGTCAATTCGTTGATATCGTGGCTCAGAATGTGCGCTTTTGTGAAGAGAATTTTCGCCAGCGGCTCTTCTTTTTGCTTCGAACTGAGATCCAACCACTGGAATGCGCGGTTGATGTTGGCGAATGCGAAAAAGGCGTCTGGGTTGCGATCGTTCAGACGTTTCGTCAACGCTTCATGGGTAATTACCCGTGATACAAACGACGAGCTGCTCTTAACAATGTTGTTCTTTGGTTTCCTCCTCTTGAGGCCTTCCTTAACCACTGGCGCGGCCAGCGCGGGGTTCCCATCGCCAAACAATGGTGCTGTGGCATGTCCGTTCAAAGAGTATGTAGGCGCCTTGCTTTGGTTGCTGACTTGAACTAAAGAGAGTTTCACGCCCGAGGTTGGCGGGGTCACGCCGGTCGCGAGAGGGTTCGGGTTCACGACAGGCGCTTCCGAGGGATGGGGCGGCGGGGTTGCGAGGTGGAGGTTGTCTTTGAGGTGATAGGTGCCTGTCGCAGGAATTCGTGTTAGTGGACTCTTGATCGCATGTCTTTTGTGGGTGCGGTAGAGCAAACGCACCTTCTCCAACCTGCAAAGAGCAACCGCCCTCGGGATGGCTGATGATGTTGTTTGTTTCTACCACAGGCACCGCCATGCCGTTTGATGCGCCAGCTGCATAGGCGACCGGGACGGTGTAGCGAGGTGGGGGAGGGGGGAGGACACTGAATTGAGGGATATCAGTCAGAAGGGAAGCCACGCAACAGAGCTGTCATATTTCGTCAAAGGCTGAGGAGGATGGGTCTGTCTCCGGAAACCCTCCAGGAACTCTGGCGCCGGACCTATGATGCTGCGGCACAAAGCGGAGATAAGGGAAACCAGACGGATAACCAGGGTGCGGTCGGGGTGGTGTGTCTTACAACATGGCTGCGGTTGCAACAGGGCCTCCACGGGAACCAATTGATGGTGAATACAAGGATCCTCCGGGGTTGGTATGATATAATCGGGGCGTGATATCACGAATTCAGTGAACGTAGCAATAGGCGGGCTAGTCAGGCAATCGTTGATTTCGGGATGGACAACGCTGGATATAAGTCCCCCAAGAGCGGCACCAGCGACGGGTGCCACTCAGGGCGGCTCTTTATACTGATATCGTTTATATAAAGGTGATGCTGAGAGGGCTAAATTTGCGCTTAGCCAGTATCGCAGGTCCTGATGGCGACAATCGGTAGCAGAGAGGTAGCTGGGCCGAGGAGGAAAGTTGGTCGAAACACTGGGGCAATCCGCGGGCGTCCCTGGGTAGTTTTAAGTAGACTTCGGGGCGGAGATCAAGAGGGCACAGGGGAAAGGGAGGGGGAGGGGAATTCCGGGCACGAATCGGCTGAATTTGTGTCTTGGGGAGAGAAGAGGTCGGAATGAAGCCAGAGTCACTTTGGAAGTTACTTGGAAGGAAGCCTGGCAGACGACAGACAGACAGACGGACGGACGGACGGCCGGGACCTGGGTGAGAGGCTGGAGCTGATGGGCAGCCAACCGGTGGTCATTGTTATTCCGGGGTTAGTTTACGTTAGTTCAGGACTATTATTTACACGGCTAGAGGCAAGTTCACACGTGGGGCCGGCCGGCAACTTTAGCATGAGGAGACTACGTAGCAGGAAAGTCCTCGAGCCGATCACGGCGGGGTTCACCACCAATGGTGCTCTAGCCTCTAGGGCTCCTTGTCCTTGTACCTGTCTACCTGACTTTGCAATGCTTTTTAATGCTTTCAGTTGATGTACGTTGTGTTCATAAAGGCTCCAATTGATGTACATGGTTTCGCACAATATCCTGGGGCATCAATAGAGAAGGCGGAGCAGGCTGGTAGGCAAACTGTCAAGGGTATCTGGTATCTAGGTTTACAACTATCGCTACAGGTTCACTGCTGGGGAACAAGAAGCGCCCTCAGACCCCACTACCACTAACTCTCCGCCAGATCATCACCGCTGCTGCCCCCGCGCAGACGACCGCCCCCAGTGCGATTCCCCACGACATCCACTTGCCCTCGACATCTTCCTCACTCCGTGGAAAGGCCGTGCTGGGTTCCATAGCCGCCTCGGCGATATGAACAAACACTTCTTGGATGGAACTCCACGTAGCGCTGACATGAAGTGGTGGACTGGGCATGTTCAGCATGGCCGTGTATTCATGAGGTTGATGCTCCGCCCGTTGGGTGGTTCGGTCCAAGTCCGCTTTAAGGGCAACAAACACACTCGCAAGCTCTTCCAAGTGCGGATACTTGGCCCGCAGCGCCGGAATATACGCAAAGGAATCGGGATCAGAAGAGTCGTACGTGTAAACAATGACATCGCACTGGTCGAGGAGCTTGACCTGATTCTCCAGGATTGCAGGCTCTAGCTCTCCGAGTTCGTCCAGGATCAGATAGCATTGCTTACCCCCAGGGAGCTCGACTGTATTCACAGCAGTTCGTGGCTGAATGGTGGGATGATATGTGGCGCTAAATCCTCTCGAGAGGAACGCATCCAACAAAGCCGATTTGCCGGATCCCGGAGCTCCAAGCACGTGGCCAAGAACGACATTGCGCCCCACGCGTCCGGGCCGTCTCCTTCGCTTTCGTGGCCGCGTGACTTTAAGCGCCGCCGTTGTCGAAGGATTGCTGCGGTCGGATGACTCGAATCCCAAGTAGGCCAAATACTCGAGCGTGGTCTTGGGCGATGTGAAAGTGGTCATACTCCACTGTGCAAGCCAACCCTGAAGGGTGACATGACCGGCCTCGTTCCGAACGGTGGAAGATGGGAATGAGCCATCCGCCCAAGAGGCAGGCAACCCTGGTGTCGGCGCAAACAGCGACGCCAACTCGGCGTCATTCAGTCCACCATCATTATCCTTGTCGGAGAGGAGAAAAAGGTTAACAAAGAAACGATAGCCCTCTGGCGACAGCTCGGCTGATGCGTAAGGGGGAACTTCAAATCTCGGATGGAGGAAGCTTTCTTGAAGGGACAAGTTATCCGTGTACTGAAAAGCCCGCAGAATAATCCAGACCGTTTCGTGACGACCTTTCTCAGCATACATCTTGTTCAGATGAAGAAACCCACAGCAGTCAATGCCTGAGGGAGTGACCGAGTGAGGATGTGTCCTTTGGATGGTCTCCTTGATATGAACAAGATCTTCTTCACTCAGGGGCTTCTCGAAACAGCGCATCTGAAAGTCCTCCATCTCCTTGTCGCTAAGATAACCATCCCGATCTTTATCACTCAGATAGAATATGCGTTGTAGTGCGGCGACGGCAGCGGGTTTCAGGGCAGACTCCTTGGAATCGAAGAGCGGTGCGATGGGATGCGTGACGGCTTTTTGGCAGAGAAAGAAAGCCTCGTTGACATTTCGATGCTCGCGGGCACTGGTGCGTATACATGAATCGATCTCCTTGAACTCTGCCATCAGCGGGAGCATCTCCTCCTCAATGACTTGTGTCTCCGTGTGGTCCGCAGCCAGGTCGGACTTGTTCGCGCAAAGAACTACCGGTACATTGACCCCCAAGGAACGGAAATACGGCAGCCAGAACAGAGCGACTCTTTCGTAGCTGTAATGGTCCGAGTACACAAGTAGGATCACATTGGATTTTCTGATTTCCCTTCCCAAGTTATTGCGCTCTTGCGGGAGCGCAGAGGTGTCCACCACTGTTGTCGTTGTGACATTTTCGGGGGTTCCGATGGTCGGAGGTATGGTGATCTGGGGTAGGACGGGTTGAATCTTGTTTGTTACAAAGACACCTTTGACAAGAGAAGTGATCAAGCTGGACTTGCCAGTGCCTTCGTCTCCACAGACGCAGATTCGCACTGGAGTGCTGTCAGCAACCGTAGATCAGGGTCAATTGCGGTCGGCTTGTCGAACCTGTAGCCATCGTGAAATGTGTTAGAAATGCAGCTGCTATCACCCTTCTCTGATCATTGAGTCATTCCTTCCTGATGTTGCCGACATGGAAAACCAAGAGTACTGAGTATGTCTTGCTTGAAGAGAGAGGATTGGTGACGGAGATGATCAGCGGAACCTCGGCGGTGGCTGTGCCGTTCTCGCAGCCTCAGGTCTCGGTCGGAAAGACCGCATGGACGTGCAGTACTATACCGTCCAAATCTGTGCAACCCTTAATGCGCACACAGATATGGAAGCGAAAAGATGATCGCATCACATCAGCCTACCGAGCTATAAGGGTCGAGGATTTACTAGCGAGTTCAATGTGTCCGAATGACTCAATTGCTTGAGTTACGGCAGCCGGAAGTCAAGGAAGCCGACCGCAGCAACCACCCCAGCCACAGGATGTAATGGAGACAAACGAAAGCGCCTACTCTTTTGGGCTGAATATCGCGGGCCTGAGCACATCCTCAGGTTTTCTTTTCAATTAGACAGGCCAATGCTCACTCAGCGACTTTTCAACAGAGCATAGAGCCAGCGATATCAATTCCAGCGTGCTGCACCAAGTGCATGGTGCAGCAGTTGCTTTTGGTCAGCTTGAGTTGGTAAGTAGGAGAAGCATAGATCGTTTGCGAAAGCGAAGTGGATGTCAGCCCGTCATTTGGGTTCCACTTCCGGTCGCTCCCTCAAGACCAAAGCAACCTACGGTTATCAACACCTTTCTCTACTGCTCCCTGACTCTTAATTCTGTCTTTCATCCCACCCCCTCCTTCCTTACCTTACCCTCCCTTCCTCACTCTCGCCTCCCCCTTATTCACGGGTTTCTTAGGTCCGGAGTGGTCTTCAAGATGCCTCTCGGAATTCACAATCCGCTCCCTTCATCTCTGTCAAGTATGCATTAACTCCGCCCGCTTTCCAACTTCCCCGCAATCACTGGCGAGGCTATTGAGCGTGAACTAACCCCCGGACAACAGGCGAATGCAAGAAGGTTGGGAAAATTCTTACGTCCTTCGTGGACCCCCGACAAGCATTTGGACCTGATAAGGTCATTCCTCCTGAAATTCTAGCAGGCGCTAAAGTAAGTGGGCAAAAGAGCCTTCCTTTGTCATGGCCATTCCGTGGCGTTTTCGTCTCAGGCTGACCGCTCTGTCGCCAGGGTCTCGCCATTCTTACTGTCCTGAAAGCCGGCTTCCTGGGCTCCGCTCGCTTCGGTTCGGGGGTTGTTGTAGCCCGCCTCGCAGATGGCTCTTGGTCGGCTCCGTCGGCCATCGCGACAGCAGGTGCCGGGTTCGGGGGCCAGATAGGGTTTGAATTAACCGACTTCGTCTTCATCCTGAATGATGCTGCTGCTGTGCGCACGTTTTCTCAAGCGGGAACCTTGACACTGGGCGGTAATGTTTCGATTGCTGCTGGACCGATCGGACGCAACGCCGAGGCCGCAGGCGCTGCAAGTACGAAGGGTGTCGCGGCGGTGTTTTCATACTCGAAGACCAAGGGTCTCTTTGCCGGCGTGAGTCTGGAGGGAAGTATGCTGGTGGAGCGCAAGGATGCGAACGAGAAGATGTACAACAGTCGAGTGTCGGCCCGCCAGCTACTGAGCGGAACTATTCGGCCGCCTCCTGCCGCTGATCCTCTTCTACGTATCTTGAACTCGCGCGCTTTCTATGGCAACTCGAGACAAGGAGATACTATGTATAATGACATTCCTGTCTATGATGATAGCCATGATGATGTGGTATGGGAGGGTCGACGAGGCGATGCCTATGGAGAAGGTCTCCGGCGTGACCGGCCTGGGGTGAATGGCAACGACGACTATGAGTACCGGGATCGTCCTCGTCGTGCGAACACGTGGGCCGATGATATCTATGACCGACCTGCGGGAGGTTTGAGCCGGTCATCAACGACCCGTAACAGCAGCCGCCCGGATACCTACGAGTCTTTCAACCGCAGCCGTAGCAACACCGCCCCTATTGATGAAGATTATGTGTATTCCGACCGCAAACCCAGCCGTCCAACAGCCCCAAAGCCGATCTTTGGACAGAGGACGGGGGCTGCCCCTACACTCCGTCAGGACCAGGCAGTTGCGCTGTACACATTCGACGCTGATCAGGAAGGTGACCTGGGTTTCAAGAAAGGCGATATCATCACCATCCTCAAGCGGACTGACAAGGCAGAGGACTGGTGGACGGGGCGAATTGGAGACCGAGTTGGAATCTTTCCCAGGTAAGCATCACCGTCTGATCGAAACTCCTGCTCTGGATACTAACCTGCCATGCGTAGTAATTATGTCGACCCTGCTTAAAATCTTGATTCCCCTGCTTTAGTTTATGCGAAATGACATTTTTATGACATCCCTGCTTCTGTCTTTCCCTCAATGCCCTCCAGAATACTCGTCCCCCTTTTACCTTCCAGTTTCGCGTTGGCGATTTTCCTCTCTTGCCAATATGTCAGCTCTGCAATTCCAAGGGTCCGCTTTTGGCATTTCATATCAGCACCGGAGTTCAAATTGAGTTGACCAGTGAGCGCAGTTTTGCTTGCACGAATAGGTGATGACCCAGGTATTCACAGTTGTGGGTTGTGATCCCAACCGGGCTGTCCTTCGGGTGCGTGTGTTTGTGATTGTGCTTAGGTACTGCCTCCAATTTATACATAAGATGTTGTTTTCAGTATGGGATCAGCCGGCAGACCTGGCAGTGTTAGAAAGACTTCTCCTTCGTGGAGTTGAGTTGGAATGATTGGATAGGTCTCAGCCCCCTTTGTATTGGGGTTAGCTGCCGCTCAACTGACATACATCCACCCCCCTTGCAAGGGCGCCTGGCATTGACCACAAAGACTCTGGTGTGATGGATGGATGTCGCCAGAAAGTGGCTGGCTTGCTGTCGCCACCAGTTGTTTCTCCAGTGTAAGTTTCATAGGCATGTCCCTCCCTGTCCATCCGTCCATACCCCGTATGTTTGGGAGGTATCAATGGATGTACATTCTTCGAAGAGTTCGGAACCAAATATCCCCCTGCGGTACTGCATCCTTGAGTAAGCGAGGTCATCTGGTCCCCTCCGCCTGAGCACTTTCAATCATGGGCTAAGCGCACCGGATGGAGCACAGCTCCTCACGTGTAAGGCATAACAATAAGGTCTTGCCGTGAAGGAAGGGCGGGCAAATGAGGGAATGGAAAGCCGATAAACATTCCTGTCAGTTTCTTAATCCTTCTCGTGCTGCGACTTCATTTCATTAGCTTTCATTCCTCTCTTCATCCTTTTCTTGGCTACTACCTACGGGATACTACCGAAGGTGGGGGTGGGTCGTTTCCTTTGCTCCTCCCTGGCGAGGCTCAACAATACGAGACATCCTGTAGTGTGAACGTACTGTACAGGCCTCTGGCCGAACACTGGCAGCGTGATTTATCCACAGGGCAGCTCTACTTGGTGTCAAAGCCTGATTCATGAGGCCAGGAAGGCCTTTCAGCAACATTTTGCATGTTCCGATGACAGTCCCATCGTGAATCAAATGATACACCTCGAGCTCGATCGAAAAGCTGACAGCTGAAGGTTGCGTGGGTACCTCGTACTGTAGGCAAGGCAGGCGAGGAAAATCCCTAGTTAGCGTAACTGAGTATAGAAAGGCAGGAATTGAACAAGTGACATCCCTTGAAGCCCTCATGCTGCATCATGGGCCGCAGGGTTCCAACGAGCAGAATCGAAAAGGATGGAAACGGGCCAAGAGGGGAAATCTTGTGTTTTTAGGTAGTATATAATGGATTCCACATATATCTTAAGCCACAGGAAGTTCTTTGTCTAATGCAAAGGTACATGTACAGTACCAAACACCAAGTGAAGTAAGTGAGGGGAAGCATTTGACCATGGGGAACGACCGTGCCACTTGTCAATCCAAACCCACCCCAGCAGCACGGGGTAATGTTGATCATTGATCGCCTACTGCAAGCAAGCGCGCGAACGAACGAACGAACGGAGGAGGTGACCTGCCAGTTGATAAGTTTACTCCATACTGGATAGATCGATCGATCAGCTGTGGAGAGGGCGGGCGGGCTGAGTCAGCCGGTAGTTCGGGGCCTGCGCGGAATCCAATCCATTGATCAATTATTCATCCCATCCCATCATCCATCCATATACTTCCAAACTAAATTACTTCTACTCACCACTGGGCATCAACGGGGTTACTGTGGGAAACTTGGTCTTTTTTTTTTTTTTTTTTTCTTTTTTTTCTTGTTTCCCCCATTCCTCGTGGGGATTGTACCTGACAGAACTCAACGGTGTGCCTGAGATACTACTCCGTACCTACAGTACTGTACCTCGGAACCAAACAAACCCATCCAAACGGGAACCAGACAAGACGAATCTTCCAGATCCGACTGCGGTGGTGGTAAATGGACTGAGTAGACAGTATATGGGTCTTTCTCTGATACTCCGTACAGTCCGTCCACCCCACTCAGGAGTGTATTCTCCCCTGATTTTCCCACCTTTCTTCCTTCTTCTATACTTTTAAATTGCTGCTCTATCTCAGAAGAGTCAAGGACACCCTCACCTGTGTCGCGAGATAATATTAGTTGCTGGAATCTTCATCTATTTTTGTCCTGGTCGACTCCGATCATCGCGGCCAGACCGACCACCGAACCAACCACTTCTCGCAGGGACCACCGTCCACCATCACCACAACTGGAATCACCACTCATGATTACGGCTGCTCTTTTTTAGTACAATAATAATACTCAGTACAAGTGGTGCTGTGCAAGACAGACAGGCAGTGGTGGGCACAGTACTTACCTTAGGACTCTCCAACCTTTTACTACTTCCTACCTACCTACCTACCTACGAACGAGTAACTAAAACTACTTGGGAATTTCCCCATCTTTTTCTCTCATCCTTTCCCTATTATCCTTTTTCTTCACCACCAACCAAACAGCAACCACGGCCACGCTCTCCCTCCTCAGCCTCGTTCGCTGGCCCTCCTCCTCTTCCTCCTCCTCGTTCTCTCTCCTCTTCAATCCCTCTTTTCCTCTTCACCCCCTCCCCCTCCCTCCTCCCTCTCCACCTTCAACCGACTGCTCGTTACCATCCTTCCCTCCCTCCCTCCCGCCGTTGGCCGCCGGATGCCTAGCCGTCATCGCCCTTTCTCACTCCTGGTCACCCTGGTGGTTGCTCCTCTTCGTCGACAATACGTTCCCCCGCTCTGATGATTCCATGACTATCCTCTATTTGTCTATTTTTGCGACCCTGGTGGTACATTGACCTCCTCTCCACCAGGCGAAGTTCCTGGTCCTTTGTCAACCTCGGGACGCTTGCCTTTTAGCTTCCTCCCTCCCCTCAAATTATTTGCTCCCATGCAGGTGCGTCACGTTCTCTCCACCCCTGGTCCCTGTTAATCGCCCCATTCAACACTGGTGATGAGCAATTCTGTTTCTGCCTTTCGGTTTCCTGTCCTTCCACAGCTCTGCACTCGTGTTCGTTGCTGGTACCATTGCCTTTTGCCCCGTGGGTGGTGGGGTCATCAATGAACCCCCTGTTTCAACTATTTACAATTGCGGGATTGCGTCTAATAACCTCCCCTCTACGCGTAGGCTTCACCGAGCCCCTCTGAACCTGGAGGAGGATACGCGACGCGGCGAGGGCATGTCCCCCAACTGTCAATCAGCGACCCTAGTCACCATGTAACGGAAGCCATCGGGCACATGTACGAAGATGATTACGACAAACGCGATTCGCGGCGCCTCAGCTATATCTCCTCCCCTTTAAGTGAAGCGATCTCAATCATCCCTCCAAACCTTGCCGGCTGCGAATCTCCTACCTCTCCCCAAAATCTACAAGTGAAAAACCATCTGAGTGAAGCAAACCAACGGCAAGTGAATGGGCAAACATGGGCGCAAGGTTCCAAGTCTGTGGAGAGCAGCCCGACGTCTCCCGCCTCGACCGCCTCCCCCGGCTCCACCGACACCGCTACTACCTCGTTCCCTCTCAACGATATCGATTACGAGTCCAATCCAGCCGCCGTGGCACAAGAGCTGAGCAACTTGGCTGCAATCCGGCGGATGTCAATGGACGTGGCAGCCACCGGGGATCCCGACCTGCCGAGCTTTTCAGTGCCGTCGATCGCGCCCTCTCCCTCCGACGATGAGAATGATGCTGCCCGCCTTTTTTGGGTCCCCGCCCGGTTACACCCGGAGTTGGCACCCAAGGAGTTCAAATCCTTTCTCGAGAGTAAGGCAGATATGATCAAACGGAAATCCGGGGATTTCTCGACCTTAGGCTCGGATGGCGAAGGCATGCGAGGAGGACTGAGACGAAAGCGGTCCATGCTTTCAAGGCAGATCGACAGCTCTCATGGCTATACGGATGGCGCGGAGCGGCTTGAGCGTAAACGCTCACAGACACAAAAGGACTCATTGGGTCCCAACCTGCATGAGTTGGAAACCTTGGTCGATGACTCGAAATCGCGCACGCCGAGCGCTTCGTCAATTCTCAGCGATATCCAAAAACTTGGGTTATCGGCCGACGAAGATAGGCCGATACTTCCTCCAGCCCCTCCGGGTTACAGTCTTCGACGCTCAACAAGAACCCAATATCGCAAGGCTGGAAGCCTAAGAAAGGGAGAGAAAGCTCCATACTCCAAACGGGCAGGGAAATCGGCGGACGGAAACGACCCTACAGGCGGACAAGCAGCCATAGGTCTGACACGGGTATCGACTGATCCCACGCCGAGTGTAACACGGTCGCAAGCCTTGGCCAAGTCTACTCAAGGAACACCGCATACCCCTGACACAACATCTAGTTTTTCATCGGATCCGGCTTCCGAACCAACACCTTCAGTAAGTGACTCCGTTCTTCCCGATCCATCAGATCGGGCAAGCGCCCCTCCACCTGAACGTCAACAATGGCATTCGCGGATCAGCTCGAATGGACGCTCGACATTGAACATTCCATCCTCCGAACAGAGAATACCCGAAATAATTGAGACCCCGCCGCCCGAAAGCAATGCCACACCCCCGAGCCCGAGTTCCCCGCAGCACACCCCGCCCTCAAAGGGCCCTTCGGTAGCAGATCGATCACACGAGCGGCCCCCTAACAAACGTTCCGGACTCAGTCGCACACATGCCACGGATGCCGCCCCCACTCTTAACGAGTTCGCCAATAACCCACAGCCCTTGCCCGGTAATACTATGCGAACCGACAGTCTTTCATTTATCCCCACCGTGTCGGAAGATCGCAAGCCAGAGGAACGCAAGCCAGAAGAAAAGAAATCCGAATCGAAGAAGTCAAAGGACAAAAAGGAGTCCGAAGGAGGACGCAAATCGAGCTGGCACTGGCTTCTGGGCAACGAGGAGAAGGACAAGGATAAAGATAAGAAGAAAGACAAGGACAGCGAGTCGAAGAAGCACAAATCGAAGTCTGCGGACAAAGCACACGATGCATCTCACGCCCCACCGTTGTCGACCGAAACTATCCAGCGGGGACGCGAAAGCCTTGTCATGGACCGACTGGACCCCAAGCTAGAGGATGAACGACGCAAAGACAACACACGGAGAGCTTCCGGCGAATCGAAGAAAGAGAAGGAATCGGGACTATTCTCGTCCATCTTCGGTGGTAGTAGGAAGAAGAGCAACGGCGATAGCGGACATCATCACAAGAAGAGCTCCTCTCGGAACTTGTCCCCTGAGCCGCCAGTTCGGGAGTTGCGGCCAGATATCGATTACGCTTGGACTCGGTTCTCTATCCTGGAAGAACGAGCAATCTACCGGATGGCACATATCAAGCTCGCAAATCCCCGACGCGCGCTGTACTCGCAGGTCTTGTTGAGTAATTTCATGTATTCGTACTTGGCCAAGGTGCAACAGATGCACCCGCATATGATGCTCGCAACGTCAGCGGCTCAGCGACAGCAGCAGCGACAACAGGAAGAGTACCAACAGTACCAGCGGTATCACGAGGTAAGTTCTTGCTACCAAGGCCTTGGTAGGCATCTGCTGACTTTCCCTTCTACTTGCAGGCTCAGGAGCAACAGTACACAGACAGTTCCTACGATGATCCTCAGATGTATGAATATAGTGACGAGCATCAGGACCAGTACCGATCCCAGTCGCGTGGGAGCAAAGATGGCTACGACAATGGGAATGCATACGGCCCAGGCCATAGTCAATACGGTCATTCAACCTTTGGAGACGATATGCAGTTGGATGACGACGAAGACGATATGTGGTGATTGTGAATGGACAGGCTCTTCCCTTGCTACGGTCGAATAGTTGACGAGCATTTCTATACCCCTGCTTCTGTCGGAACGGGCGCCGTTTTGCAGCTTTGTACACTGGTGTTAGCTCCTATCTTCGGACCCGCGATATGTGGCAAATAGCACAACGAAAGAAAAGGATATGAGGGTTTCTGTTTCATATTCCACTATACACACAGGAAAGCTGCTGTGAACCAAGTTTATATAGTGCACTTTTGCATATTCCATGATGATGGCGGGGTAGTGCCTGATATGACCTGTTGTTGTTGCCTTGGCTTGATTTGATCGCATAGCGAGAGGGGTTGGCTTGATTTTCTATTCTTTACTGTCTGTATTAACGCTTTATTTTATCATAGAACCTGACCACCGACTGGAGGCTAGTAGCCATTGGCGGGGCTGACTTGATTCTGGCTGAGGATGTTTAAATAGCTTGTAACTTCTTTACATACTATGTCCCCAAGTAAATCATCCACCGAGGAGGGGGGCCGCGACCTGGCGATTGGTAGGGCACGTGACCACCGTCTCCCCCCACAAGCCTCCGCAGCGTCATCCAATCCACCCCCGGCCGGCCATGGACTCTTGACTTCCTCCGTACTCCGTGCTGCCTGAGACCCCGGTATTTTTGCTTCATCGTTCTTATCCTAATAGACAACGCACTCCGCTGCATTCACCTGATCTAATACCTCTGGAGATTCGGATCCCTCTACACCTCTCAAAACAACCTTGCACTTGTTTCTTACCCTCGCCCCGACCCTGAACCGAACAGCAACCACCGCGAAAATGGCCGAAGCCTACGAGCGCGAACAGTACGTTCCTCCCTTGATTCTCCCTGACCCTCCTCTTCGGCTTCGACGACAGATCGAACCCCTGGATAGTTTCGACTCTTGTTTCCGGACCCTACAGATGTGATAGTCCGGAAGATCTATACTGACATCCTATGGGGGTGAAATAGACAGAACAACGCCCTTCTCAACTCCCTCTCCTCGAAGGTCTCGGCGCTCAAGTCCGTGACGATTGATATTTATGATAATGCGCGGGACCAGGAGACGTTGGATCATTCGGTTCGTCTCCCCGGCACCCCGTTTTGAGTGTTTGGATGGGGGTTGGTTTGCGATTCGGTGGGCTGGATTCGGGGGTGTGTGGGGTTTGGGGCCTTTGATCGCAAGACTGACGTTTTTTTTTTCTTGTCTGCACAGAACCAAGTCTTCTCCTCCCTGTCCACGAATCTCAAGGGCAGCGCCAGTCGGTTGACCCGCATGGCGCGCCAGGGCGATACGGTCGCCGTGCTGAAGGTCGCGTGCATTGTGGTCGTGGCGGGTTTGCTAGTTTGGATGATTTTAGGGTGGATCTTTTAAGATCCTTTGCCCCCCCTCCCCCCCCCCTCTTCTCCGTCTATCTTGCTTTGGTTGGGGTTGTGGGATGGTTATTCAGGGTGGGTTGGGTTGGTGTCCGCTTTTTTCGTTGTGTTGCGGAGCGGAGCGGTGGTGGGCTTTGCTGCTGTTTGTTGATTCTGAGGGGAACGGGGCAGTAGGGGTATCATGGCTAGCTGGCTAGCTGTGTCTTTGATTTGCGGGAGGACGGGGTAATTTTCGGGACAAGTCGACTTGCGGGTTTCAAGGACTTGTTCTTTTCTTTTTCTGTTCGATTTATTTCTTATGGTGATGATGGGTTGGGATCGGGGTTGGGTTTAATGTATAGCGATGAATGGGGATTGTTGGTCCCCTTGCTTTACTTCTTCTTTGTGGTGTTTATAGTTTGTGTTCACTTGTACTGTACTTATAGGTTTGGTTTTAGGGTTATTTTAGACCGATGCATGTTTGTGGGTTCTTTTTCGCTTTTGTGGGGGCTGATATAAGGGTGGTGGGTGTATATTGTTTGCGTTTTTATGTTCAGGTACTGGCCTAAGTAGTGGGTTGGGGTGGATCGTTGCGATCCTCTGGTAGATCTTGTTGTTTTGTGATGGCCATGCCTTTCGTCTGTTGGTGTAGACATTAGCTGCTGTTTTGGTCGAGCCTATTTTGGTTTGCTGAATGTGCTGCTGCTGCTGTGAGGTTGGCTGAGGAAATCACAGCGTCGGTTGTCCGCTCTCTTTATGGCGGGTGCAGTACAGCTGAGCTGGAATCTGTTATACCCAGGAGATAGGATTGGTTCGCTATTTGTGTTTGTTGGAAGCTCGTGCATGACTGCTGTCCATGTATGAAATTCGTCTAAAATCTACCTGACTATCCCTCGCTGCCTTTACCACCTAATCTTGGGTCGGATCCCCTATCGGATTCTCGTAACAGAGAGACGAGTGGTAGGGTTATGCTTGCAACGGTCAGAGAATGCTGGTGTCTACTCAAACATTAGTGACAGCACCGTGGCTATGGCAGGCCACGTCAAACATGTACTTATTCTGCTTGTGGAACCGCTGAATACAGCCGTGTCAGTGCGTGCGGAGATATGATTCAACAGAGCAGAAACGCGGTGCTCCTAAGCCTGGCACAGCCACGGCGGCGATGGGATCAGGTCCAGATGAAGCGTCTAGTTGTCAGCATTCGTGGCAAGGCTTGGAGAGCAACCCGGACGGAGAAGAAAGCAACAAGTTCGATCAGTATCGAGTCGAGCAACGGTGGATTCAACAGCAAGTTTGTGAATAATGAGAATTGTACACAGTACAATGCGTTGAACATGGGCCGGCGAACAATACAACCATCCCCAAACTAGGCTCAACTCAAGAAGAAAACCGCTGCAGTAGAATATGAATGGACACGGACAAGCCGGGTGTACAATTCAAATTGCAAGTGTCTTTACCAGTGGAAACGCCTGTGCCACCGATAATGGATAGTATTTCCGCAGTAGTTTGAATCATTGGCCCAGAATTCTGTTGTCTGTCTGTGATGTAGGACGCTCAGGCGATGGCACACTTGTAGCCCTGAGAATCGACGCACTAGCACAACATGAGCACCACAAATTTGAGAGTAGGCTGTGTGAGAATGACTGGCTGAACTGGTTGGCTGAAGGGCTTGCCTCTAGCAAAATTGGTAATTAAGAAGAGCCGGGATGAAAGCGAATGAGAATCAGCAGCGGTGGTTGTGCATGTGTCTTGCAAGAGAGGCATTCTGGAACTTTTGTACAGTATCAGCATGCCGGTCAGCAGACAGGACCAGGCCCTTGATTGGGTACATGTATATGCAACAAACGCCACAATGCGCAGGTGGCCTGAGAGGTTTCGCGATCCCTCGCCGGAGATACCTTCTTTGGCATTTCCCCATAACGGATCGTGAGGGTTCAGTGGAACCTCGGCTTCGAGGGCCCTCCGGCCCAAGCTCAATGTGACGCATACCGGCTGGTCCGGGTGATCGTGCTAGGACGGGATGGTGGCTCTCGATGCAGCACACTTTGCGTCAGAGTCGTTACGTTCCCGCGGTGCAGATCCATTGACAACGAGTACGTATTACATGGGGGACGAGAGGCTTTGGCTAGAAATATCTTTGGGGACGATTCGCGGGCGAATCCAGGCTGTTCCATCCAGCACAGTGGCTTATTCGGACAAAGACACCTGGAGTGTCGAGAAGAGCCGGGGAGGTGGGTGGCCGATCATGTTGATAACAGTACGTCATGGCCGTCCGCCACAGAGGATTTGGAGATGATGCGTCCATTCACAAGCGATGGACACTCCCTCTGCCGGAGTCCAACCGTCCGTCATGGGGTATGTCTTTCAGATCGGATTCTTAGCCGTCAGGGAGGTCGATGGCTTTAAAGTCGGGAAGTCAGAAGATCGTTACAATGACCGGCGGGTGACTGCAGTGGATACAGTATGCGATCGCGCGATTATCTAATCGCAGCCTCGACCTCGGCGATTTGATATGATAAGAAAGAGTGGATGAAAGTGGATGAGAATGAGTAGATCTCACCCTGATCTGCATGTGCCAGTTGAATCATGATGCCCCAGCTGCAAAGGTATTTTCCGGCTCTCGTTTGTCTTTATGCGCTCCAGCAGTCCGGAACAGCATCACGGCAAGCTTTCCTTCTGAAAACAATCAGAAAGGGGCATGGCGCCATTTCCCTCGCACGTGAGCTCATCCTGTGAGAATGGGGCGATCGTGATATAGATGGTGGCGGCAGGGATTGTAGCGAACCTCGGCTGGAAGGTCGCGTAACTCGGGTAAATCGATAACGAGATAGAGATTCTCTTGCGACAATCGGACAATTGATAAGGGGGGAAAGGGTGGTTCCTGATAAGGAGGAGGGGTGAATGAACTTGGAAAAGGACGGCCGGGAAAAGAAACCGGACTTGAGGTTGAGGGTTGAGGGCCACGTGCTGCCCGCCGCTGCCGCTTGTTGGTCCTTAGGCACCTTAGGCACCTTAGGCACCAACAAGGCTCAATAGAGAAAGGAAGGCGGGTAGTTGAGTTGAAGGAGGACTGCTGCCCGACACGCCCACAGACTTAAAGCGTCCGTGCTTGGTACCTGGCTAGACTGCCAATGGTTCCGGTCATTATCATCAATTCATCACACTACAACCGCTAGACAGAGTCGTCTGAAATCCGAAGCACACTAACTGGTCACTACTACTGCAGGGGGAGAGTGGGCTGGCTGACTATCTGACTATCCAACTTTCCTCTACAGTACTCCCTGAGCCAGCATACTTGGTCGCGTCGATCCGCTACGGAAGCCAATTTCTGGTACAGGAGTACTTCTGATCTCATCATCTGGATCTTCATGATAAGTCCAATGGTCCATTCGGATTTTCCTATCACTGACAGTGATATGATGGCAGGTCTATGCCGAAAGGGGACACCGGACAGGACAGGGCTGGGCCGCAGGCCAGAGGACTCGGCAAGCCGAAAAAGGTCTATAGGCCCCTGGATCTTAACGGAGCACGGCATTCCGTGCCTTGTCTGACTCTTTGCTCCTGAGTCCTGAGTCCTGAGTCCTGAGTCCTTGGGCCCGTGCTTCGTCTAGACTGAATTGGTAACTGCACGATCAGAACTTTTTGGTCGCCCGTCTGTGGCGATAAACTGGCATGGACGACGCTTCATCAAGTGATCCTTACCCAATCCAGGTGCGGAGCTTACGTGCCTGTGTCGAGCACGTGCTGGGATTGTGTGGCTGCAAGACGAAATCTCCTTCGCAAACAAGCCTTCCGACCGTAAATGCCAAGAGCTATGAAGACTGTGTAGTTCCCTCTGTAGCATAGCGAAAGGGGAATCATGATGATTTCGGACCAGCTTGCGGAAGAGTGCCAGCCTGCCAGGCGAGAACGAGATCTTAAAAGTCCACCTCCGGGAGGATTTTTGAGTGATCATGATTTGTGGTTTGCAACATCCCGAAGCCACAAATCGCAAGTGGGCCGCCAAGTTGAATTTTGTTCTTGTATTCCGGCCCACCTGATTGAGTTTTCTGGCTCGGATGATGTGATCATTCGATGTGGTTCTGCAAATCACTCCTCCGATGATTTGGTTCGGGCCTTTCTTTTGTTCTTTTGACTCACCGCGTCGATTGGCATACAATTGTCTCATCCGTCATAGATAGCGATTGCAGACTTGACCATTCACTGACCGTCAGGGACCAAAATCTCTCTTGAGTCTTGACAACGGAGCAGTGGGCCCAGGCTCTTGTCAAGCCGAAAAATCTTAGCATCTGCTAAAACTAAAAGGGGCCTGGAACTTGCTTATCGCATCATAGTTTGCGTCAAGAGTCGCGACAATCTCCTTTCGCGACGAATGCAATCGGCGTCATTCTTACGGTATATACCGGCTGATTACCCTTGCGCTCTTTCTATTCCGAGGAATATCTGAGACGGGAATTCGTACTCATAGTCTAGCTTGCGATAACCATCGAAACTCCGGGTGCATGACAGGCGGCCGCCGAAAAGGATGCGGTTTCCCCCGACCCTTACCGGAACAGTCCCCGAGAGCGCCCGATAGCGGTGTATGATATTTGATGCATCGACAAGTTTAGTCTACCCGGGTCCACCGTCCCAAGTCGGATGGACTAGGTAAGAAGTGGTGGTGAGTAGCTACGGAGTAAACCAGAGGGTCCCGACTAGGAGATCGAAGTGTCCGTTCTAGAAGCCGGTCGGTCGCCCTCTCACATGAAATGTGTTTCTGATACACCTAGTATATGAATTCTGCTGGCGCTCCAATCCCCTAATTTGTTGACCCCCAATCGTGAGAGTTGCAGCCGAGCTTGCTGAAGTCACGTCCAGTGCGTGTGTGCTTTGCATCCTCGTGCGCTGAGCCGCAGTAGGGAATATTGAAGCTATGGATACCGTCTTTGGCTGGAGCTGTGCTGAGCTACAAAGCGAGCTGCACACATGTGCAATACGTGATTTCTTTTCTGAAAATAGAACCTGCCCTACTACCACGGTCATCGAAAGTAACTTGCTTTTACTCGCACTTGTCTCAGAATCGAAAGGCCAATGTAACACTGATAGTTAAAACTCCACACATTGTGCGTAGATTACGCCAACGCCCCGCCAATATCAAAAGTTTCGAAATCTGCCCCTCCTTTGACTCAATTGAGTGGTCTTATGTATGAGTACGAGTATATCGGTCGGTCACACCGATTCATGTTGCTAACTTCAACTGTCAAAAGATACCCGTGGTGGAGTGTGGCCCGGAACGCTAATGGTGCTGCCCGAAGAAAATCAAATGGATGGGTTAATTGTTCTCCACTTCAGGCATGGGTTTGCGAAAACTTGAGCTTCATCCTTGACATTTGAAGCTCGGGAAGGGTTGCTGTCACATCGATTCCAAAGAAGACCCCTACACTTCACTAACTCTTTCTGAATTATCCTTCCCCTGGCGATTGCTTTTGTGTGCTTGTTTCGCCCCCTCTCCAATCCTCCCTCTTCCCGAGAGGATTGGCATGGCTTGAGCTGTTGGCTGGATGTCATGCCACTCGGCAGTTGGCCTCGGGGAGCACTGCATGAATTATTCCGTAGGGAGGAGAGGAGAGGAGAGGGGAAATCGTGGTAGCAAGGGCGAACAACATATGATACCGAATGTTGCAGGGCGGGCTCCCGATAGCATGATAAGCAGATAGATCATCATCCTGGTGGGGCACCAGGAGTGACGAATGCTAGGGTGAATTGGAATTGGTCACGATCTCTTGCATACTCCCTGCAGGTGGGATCCAAAGCTGCTGCGGTGCGACCTGCGCGACTGCATGGCTGTGCGTGTGTGTGTGCGTGCGTGCGTACGTGCGTGTGTGTATGCGCTTTGATGTCCATGAAACCGAGGGGTAGTTGGTGTATGTGAGAGCTCATGAGATCCAGTAGCAGAAGAGATATTGGCTGCTTCTCATCTCCAGAAGGGATTCGAGACGTGGATGAGTGAGGTCGGGGAGTAGCAGCGGGCAGTACTGTCGCAGCGGGAAGATGCGACTGGGAGGTGATTTACCTCAAGGAGACTAGACTAGACCGCGTATCATCATGCGGGAAGGATGATCCCGAGGTATGCACCCATACAGCTGAGATACTCCGTGCTCATACTGAGGGACTGCCATTCCACAGTACTGAGTAGAAGACTACGCAGGTCCTCTGTAGATAGTGGGAATGATCCCTATCGCCATATTGATCGTCGCTATCGTTACTCTTCAGTGTGGCTGTTGTACCTGAATTACGTGTAGGCCTTGGCCACCGGATAACCAGACAGCCGTCTAGGGCTGATCTTACGAGGACGTGATCGACTACCGTAAAACCCCCGAAGCATCTCAGGCGACGGAAAAATTCTCAGGGTCAGACCTAGTACTCAGAAGACTAATAAGGTCCTCCGGATCCTGCTGATTGCGGATGTTACTGTATGTTATCTCTTGGCTTAGGATTTACCTTGTGCGAAGTAACTCTCCATACCTCTCTCTGCTCTTGTTCTGCTCCTGAACTTGCAGACCAATTTTTCCGGTAGGCAATCAATCCGTCCCTTCCATCTTCTTACCCTTTCTTCATTCACAATACCTTTCATTTTCTATGGACTCCATTGAGAATTCCTCAGTGAATGACTCTGTGGAGAAGAGTTGGTCTTTGTTCATCATCGATTGACTAACCGCGATTCCAGAACCCTTCTAAGTTTTGATCGCATCATCTCATTCAGCATCTCATCCTGTTCTATCTTTAGTTGATACAACAGTTCAGGGTCGGGCTTAGTCACCTCTCTCTCTTCTTTCTTCTTCTTCTTCCTCTTCTCTCTCGGGAGTTGATCGCATCAACTCCGGTTCTCACAGTCTCAATTTGCCCTCCTTCCCCAATCCAATCTATCCAATCTTCAAACTACGTACTACTCGGACTAGTTGGGTATTTTACTACGGTTCCCGCCTTGCCACAGCCGGCCTCACGAGCGAGACTCCGAAAAAGGACCCAGTGACGGAAACGGCTGCACTTTCAAGGCTCCACCACCACCACCACCATTTCCTTGCTTAGGCTGTGGGACCCGTTGTCGACCCCCGTTTGGACTTTTGCTCTGCAAATCTGGACGGTGGACAGCACTCCTAAGCAGTCCCAAGCAGTGCAAAGAAGCCAGCCCAGCACATCACGGCCAGGCTTATTTTTCTTCTGATTTTTTTTTCTAAAATATTTTTTTATTTTTCGGCCCCCCGTCGCATCATTGCGGGTTTTTTTTTCCCTCTTTTCTTTTATCTTTTTCCCTTTTTCCGTTTTGATTTTCCCAGCCTGGGTCCTCCCTTTCTCAAGTCTAATTTAATACATCTACCTTCCCCTCCCACACCCACTACTCACTTTCTGCCATCCCACTTTGCAGACATTACTACACCCTCGTCTTACCTGGCCTACGTTTGCTCTACTGACAGCTGCAAATAAGCAGCTGTTAGAATAAGACGTCATGGCTCTCAGCTTCTTCGGTGCCGGAGGCGCCAGTCATGCGAAATACTTCGATATTCGGTGAGTCACTTTCATCGCACTTACTCCGGTATGCCGGCTGCAACTCCGATTTGACTGACGCGCCCCTCCCTTGCGCCAAACAGTCTAGATGAAGACTATATCGTCTTCCGAGGAGGTGAAGAGGAGGCTGCCAGTGCTCATTTGAGTGGCAAGCTACTTCTCTGTCTCTCTGAACCTCTCTCCATCAAGCACATCCGACTCCACCTCACCGGCATCTCTCGTGTCTGGTATGTGATGCCTTCCGAACTGTCGCAAATCCCCGGAGTTCGCTCACTGACAATCTTTTCATAGTTGGCACTTGCCTTCTACCACTGCCGGCGGCGGTAGAAAGTCCTGGAGGGAGAAGGTTTTCTACGAGAAGACGTGGCGATTTAGAGAGGCGGGTAAGAGCAAAACCGAAGTTCTGCCGGCCGGCAACTACGAGTACCCGTTCGACATCGTTCTCGAGGGTTCAATGCCAGAGAGTGTTGAAGGTCTTACCGACACCTATGTCACCTATCGCTTCAAGGCGGAAATCGGTCGCAAATACATGAAAGACATTACCGTTCGCAGACCTCTCCGCATCATTCGTACTCTGGAGGCCAGTGCCCTCGAGCTCGCCCACGCTATGGTAAGCAACCTTCACCTCAAGAGACTTTGCGACGCCCACTAACCCGCAACCGTCGCAGTCGGTTGAGAATGTTTGGCCCAACAAGATTGAATATTCCATCAGCACCCCGACCAAGGCTGTCGTTTTTGGGACCAGCATCCGTGTGGACTTCAAGCTCATTCCCTTGTTGAAGGGACTCAGAATCGGCCAGATTGTCTCTCAGCTCATTGAGAGTCACGACCTCACCCTCAACCCTGAAGATCCTGATTCGATTCGGAACACCTACAAGAGCACTCGCACGATCTTGAATGACGAGCATGAAGTTGACGAAGAGAATGGCCTCGATGTCATCGACGAGATGGCTGAAGGATACCAGTTCACACGTTATCTGGACCTCCCGAAGACTTTGGCTCGCTGCTTGCAGGATACAGACACCCGGGGCATCAAGATCCGCCATAAGCTCAAGTTTCGTGTTCAGCTCCTCAACCCCGATGGTCATGTCAGCGAGGTACGCATCTTTCTTTTCCCAATTCTCACAAATCTCCTTCTAATCTTTAGCAGCTCCGCGCCACACTCCCCGTCTCTATCTTCATTTCCCCTAACCTCGCCATCGATGAAAACAACAACCTGATCGATCAGACCCCTCAGTCCGCACAAAGAGCAATCAGCGACATCGCTCACCAAGCTCCTCCCTTGTATGGCGAGCACCAGTTCGATCAGTTGTACAGTGAACTTGATCCTTCGGGTTACCGAACACCGGGACCGGGAAGTGGTCCTGGCACTCCTTTCGGAGCCCTTAGCCGCAACATCTCTGTCGAAAATCTTGCTTCGATGAATGCGTTGACCAACACGGACATCTCAGCGTCTGCCTTGCATAGCCGTCTGTCAAGCCTTCGTGCCAACCTGCACAACCACCCCTCGCCACCTGAACACGAACATCACTCAGATCCTGAAACCCGCCGTCTTGGTGTACCTCCCGATTACTTCGGTCCTCCTTCGGGGGGCTCGGGTTCAAATTCCCACAGTCCCGCAAGTCCCGAGCTTTCCCGACGCCCCTCGGATGAAGTCATTGATCACGACCCTATTCACTCCGGCATGGCTACTCCCTACCATCCCCAGTACGCCGAGGTCGAGACCCTCAGCCGTGTCCCGAGTTACTCTACAGCCGTTCGTACCAGTGTGCGCCCGTGCGACTCTGGGCTGCCGGATTATCAAGCGGTGATCGCCGAGGACGTTGTCTCTTCCACTCCCCAGTCCCCCCAGCAGGCTTACATCCGCAGCCGTGGGAGCAACACATACCTGCCTTCTTTGGACTCCCTTCAGACTCGTACTGGCTTTCTCGGCGCTCGTGCTCCCCATCACGACGATGATGACCGACGCTTGCGTCTCGTTCAAGCTCGCGCCCGGTAAACCCAGGTCGCCTGTGATCAACGACCCAATCTGCTTTTTTCCAAATCATGACGAGACACGCAAAAACTACGATTCTGGGCGTGGCCGGCCCCCCCCCCCCGCTTATCACCAAACATACTACAACCGCACATAATTATCCACCACGAATGGACGCGGGACGTCTTTTTAAACATCGCATTACACCCTAGCTCATGTCATCGAAATACAATCCGCACATACCGTCTCTTGACTACAGCATCTTCCCACGACGGTTACTTCTGAAACACATGTTGCATGGTTGGACTGGCGCGCAAGGATAGGAAGATGGAATATATGGCGTTTGCAAATAAATAATAGAAGGACTGGGACATTACGGACAAGAACCTGGCGTTATCTCTTCTTTGCTTCTCTTCTCTTTGCGCCTTCACCTCTGGATCTCTTCTCTGGATCTTCTTCGGAAGACGAGTACCTTACGAGTTACGGTCACGATCAGCAGCAGCAGTTCATATGATATCTGCATTATGTATTTAAAAGCATAAAAAAAGACACCATGGGACTACATATTTTATCATCATGGCTTTATCCCAATCAAATAATGACATTTAATAAAAGATATTTCAAGGTTGTTTGTATAGAGTGCTCTTTGTATGCCTCAGCTGCAATGCAAAGGTAGGGATGATATCATTTTGGGGATGGGGTGGCGGTGCGGGCGCCGGCGGCAGTCTTTGCCGGCCCGATTTGGAAAGGTGAATGATGAGTGATGAATAAGTGGGGCCGGATTCGGGCATCTCCATTGCACTGGAGATGCTGCAATTGGCATGTTTGCTTGCAGACCTGTTCCTGATGCATCTCTGGGCTTTCTCAGCTGCATCTCCATGATGGCCCAACTGAATTGAGCTGCCAGTCCGGACTGGCTGAGGTACAGGCAGTACAGCACAGTCCAAGCTTAGCGAGAAAGAAAAGTCAAAAGAAAAATGAAGGAGGGGTCGACGACATCCGACAGGCGCCATCATGGGCGGTGACTTCATCGGTCGATCCCCTTTCTTCTCAACGAACCGACGAGCTGTTCATAAACTCGCCTTCTACCCCTCTTCTATGCTCTTGATCCTCTGCTTCTTAACCTCATCTCTGCGTATAAGAAGAGACTGACTGCACTGTATGTTATTTTACTCTATTTTTATTTCCCAATCCTGTTCCCCCTTTCCTTTCTCCATCCGTCGTCGTCATCCTCCGGAAGCCGAGACTGACATTCGCAGTTCCTATTCCCGTCCCTTACCAGAGGAGAGCCCCACCTCCGCTTCAGCGTGGAACTCGACGAAGACAAGCCCCCCCCCCTAATCATACTAGTCCCCGATCGCGCTTCCGGCTCCTCCACGCCTGCGCATCTGCTGCAGCGACATTTTTCCCTTTACCTGTCATCTTTGCCCTCGATCGACTCGACCGCTCCGACCACCAGGTGTTTGCGAACCCTACCCATTGTTCAACCTGAATCGCAGCAGCAATGTCGACCCCAACCAGTCCCATCGAGCAAAAGCTCCCGCAGCGTACGGCGACTATCGGGAGCACCATGACCCGCCGCACCTCGGGCAGTGACGACGAGGCCATTCCCGACTCCGATAGCAATGAGGTATGCCGCGATAAGACATTGTCCTTCGCAAACCCCGAGGACCTGTCGCTTACCAATGATGCTAATTGTTATTTCTGCTCATCAGACCACCAACCTTCTCCTGGAACGTCTTCGAGCTTGGAAGCACATGTGCGGATACCTGGAGGACTATGTTTCGACAACTGCCAAGATCTCGAAGTCGCAGGCGAAGGATTTCGAGAAGGTCTTGAAGGTGCGCGAAGCTGGGACTTTCGCCTATGCCTGAAAACTGTGTGGCGTCGGATGCTGATTGAGAGGCAATTATTGCGCAGACTGTCAATGAGCCGCTCCGGGAAGGGCACCACTTCTCCCAGAGTGTGGGTGGAGTTGCGTCGTGGTTCGAGAACGTCAGGTCCAACACTCAGGTATGCTGCCAGAACGTGGAATCGTGTCGCCTCAACTACAGCTGCTAAGAGATCTGCAGGGCATGGTGAACTTGTATCTCGACTCGGAAAAGAACCTGAAGGGGTCCGTACTTCCGACGCTTGAGCGCCTTCACAAGGAGATTAAGGCCAAGTCCAAAGAGCTCCAGGGTGGAGCTGCGAAGGGTGCTAAGGCTGTCGATAAGGCCCGGGGAGTCACTCAAAAGCATATCGAATTGCTCGCCCAGCACACGGCCACGCTGGATGCGGCCCACGGTAACAAGATCGACACAGCGCACGACCCTTACATCTTGCGTCGGGGTGTTGTTCATCGCCTGAACAAGCAGGTCATTGAGGAGAATAACAATCGTCAAGACATTATTGCGGTGCAGAACAACTTCCAGCAGTTCGAGGCTCATGTCCTGCAAACCGTCCAGGCCGCCATGGAGCAGTTCACCGTCTACATGACTACCCAGCTCGACCGCCACCGGACCATGTACAGCGACATCCTTGCCTCTGCACAGCGCGTTCCGCCTGACTTCGAATGGGTCAACTTCATGACCCGAAACGATCATATTCTCGTCAACCCTGACGCCCCTCCGAGATCTCTCGCCAATATCACTTTCCCCAATCAGGACCACCGTGCCACCAAACCCCTCATTGAGGGCCTCCTTGAGCGCAAGTCCCGCGCCATGCTTAAGGGCTACAGCAGCGGCTATTACGTTGTGACCCCCGCTCGTTATCTGCACGAGTTCAAGGACAACGATGACCTTCGCAAGGACCCGCACCCTGAACTTTCCCTCTACCTCCCCGACTGCGTCATTGGTGCCATCGACGGCGTCAAGTTCAACGTCAAGGGCAAGGACGTCTCTGGAGGCAAGGTCGGAAATGCCTTCCACACCAACACCGAGTTGAGCTTCAAGGCCACCAACCCGAACGAGGCCGAGAAATGGTGGACCATCATCAAAGACGCTACTCGTGGCCCGGCGCACACTAGCAGCAGCACCGCCACGTCGCCGATCAACCCCACCCCCATCGACACGAATCAGCCCCCCGCCTACGCTGAGAAGGAGGCTGCTTCCGCCGGCGGCGCCACCCAAGCCCGGACCCCCATCACCCCTGCCAGCGCAGCTCCCACCAGCGCTGGGCCCGCCGGTATCACCCGCACCGATACCAGCGGTACCGGCACTTTGCCCACCGTCAACACCACTGCTACTGCGGCCGGTGCCCAAGCTCCTTCCCCTACTGTTGAGAAGACTGCCTAAGTGGTCTGTTAATGTAGTTAGTTGGATTTTCTCCTTGGATCTATGCACAGTCGGCTGCTTTCTATTTTCGCTCGGATTCAGCGGTGAATTATGTTGCTCTCTCAAAGGACCAAATGACTTGTGGCCTCCTATGTTATCCTTTGCCTGAGCTTCGAGTCTTATATCTTTCTCCTCATTTCCCACTAATTTGCCACGGGGCGTAGCTTGATTGTACTCACCTAGCGACAAGCCGCTGCTCTGCAACACTGATCTCTAATGTATTGAACCTTGGATGCTAGTGCTATTGATGCTAGTTTGGCTAATGAAAGCTGGAATGTGTTGGTCCGCTTGATGACAAGCGATACCTTTATTCTGTGTACCAGGCACTGTAACATTTCCTTCGTCGTGAACAGGACAGAAAGGTGAAAAAATTGTAATCAATTGATTCATGGACTTGATGGTATTTGAACAGCAAAAATAGTTATGAACGGAAGACGCTTCAAGGGCACAATAGATAAATAAAAAGTGCAGAAGAGAATACACATGCTGGAAGTCATGTCACGCAAAGCCCGATCTGTGTCCAAATGGTCGATGACAGTATCAGCGGAGAGAAGGGATAATGGTGTTGGTGATGGTGATGGTGATGAATGGCGACGACGATATATCAAGAGCCCGCTCAGAGAGAATGGAAGAAAGATAGAGGGTTAGAGATTCAGGTCAATATGTTAGGTGCCTAGCTTGCCAGGCCAGATGTGAATTCAGAGTTTGGGATAGAGGGTTGAGTGGGCAGCTGGATTTCTGGGATGGTGGTATGGAAGACCATCAGGCATACAGCGGCAGCAGCAAAACGGGGCAGGGGAGGTGGACATGGGAGCGGCGACGGGCTCTAGAAGTCCTCCGGACTTTCTAGGTCTTCTAGCTTCTGGCTTAGGAACCGACCCAGGGCGGCGGATTTGGACTCCAGGGCGAGAAGGATCTCCGGGGAAGCGGAGAGGTTCAGCGTGGCGAGACGGGCAAGGTCGCTGCTGCGGTCGATCTCGTATTGGGTCTCGAGGTGCGAGTCTGTTTGCGAGTCGCTTGTGTCACCGCCGCCGCCGCCGCCGCCACCACCTGACGCGCTGGCGCCGTTACTTCTGCTGCCCCCGGCGTTGGATGATACAACGCTGGCGTAGGTGCGGACATTGTGGGTGTTGTTGGAGGTGGAGTCGGGGGTGTTTGCGCCTGATGCATGGTGGTGGTTGTGGTGGCTGTGGTGCGTGGAGCCGTTCGGGGTTGCGTGTGTGTGACCGTTCGTGGTGCTGGCGGATGCATCCTGGGCGCTGTTGCTGCCCAAATTGGAGGGTCCGATGGCGGCCAGGAGGACCTTGTCGGCTATGGGGGTGACGACGGCTACCGAGTCGTCGAGCTCAAAGACAATCGATCCGACGTCGCCGAGGGATACGGAGGGAGTGGTCACGTATGACGACGGATGGCTGGCGGGGTTCACGCCGGTGAGGTTGCCCGTTGAGGCATTCTTTGCGTAACAGGTATAGGCTGCGCCGTAGGTGGCGCTTAGATTACGGAGTTGGCGGGATGAGAGAGTGGAGGCGTAGGCGAAGATGGCACCGTTGGTAGAAAAGACTCTGGTTAGTATGTGTGGTTAGCTGGTGCCTATTGGCGGTAGGTTTCTTGCAGCGGACGGATGTATGTACACACATTATCGACGTGATTTCGGGGGGTGAGAGGTTGTCTTCTAGCAGGTCACTCAGGGCCTCTGCATCTAACATCTTGATATCGGGAAGTCCGGGAATCATGGCGATTGTGTCGTCCGTGGACTGCTCGTGGCAAGCTTCTGGTGCGGTGTTGCTGCTGCTACTGCTGATATGTTCCTCGATGGTCCAGTCTTTCGGCGGGGACCAAGAACAGTCCTCCGGGAAGAAGAAGCAGTTGTCCCAATAGTCGCGGTCGTTGTGGTCGTATTCTATCGGGTCCTCCGAGTATCCAAGGAGATCGTGAGCGTATTGGATTGGGCTTCGTTCCCAATATGGACGGTACGGGGGTTCGGGGAAAGCGCTGGGCTTCTGACTAGGGTAGTCCGGTCGGACTGGTTGCTTGGATTCAGCCATGATTTCTCTGGAGCAGTGATGGAACAGAATTGCTATTGGGGATGGATGTAACAGAAAGAGACGAGGTTGTTGTTCAAACCCAGCGCGCTATGGTTGTGAAGAGACAGATTCGATGTTTTGGGGGACAAGGCTCTGGGGGGTGGTACAAGTGATATGCGAGGGATACAAGATGCTCTGGTTCGCTCCAGGCTGACACTAGGCAAACAGCTCGTGGGTAGGCCCAGGCTTTATTTGCAAATAGAACATCATGGTAGTCATAAAGCAGCCGGTCGGTGCGCAATGACGTTCCAGAACCCGGGGAAGTGAGCCGCGGGGGGGGCGCATGTCTCAGGGAGGAATGACGGCCCCGGGTGCATGGCCAGCATAGCAGGCAAACGCGAGAACACGAAGCAGCATCATCGTAGGCAAGGCAAAGACAAGCGAGAAGACAGAAAGAAAAAGGAAGAAAGTTTAGGGGCGTGGCTGTTCAGGTGGCCAACAAGCATGAGAACCAACGTCTGCCGCATATGCGATGATCATCTGGCAAAGGATGATCCCAGAGGATTCGATAAGGCAAACGGAGAGAGACGGGAGAAGGGCAATGAAGAGCAGAGCAGAGCCACAAACCTTATTGTGATGTATCTGATGAGTTCACGCCAATACAGACAGGGGAATGCAAAGAGTTGTGCACCGCAATGGCTTGGGATTGAGTTGAAGGAGGGAGGAGGAGGAGGAGGAGGAGGAGGAGGAGGAGGTGATGGTGGAGAAGGTCGAAGCCGACAGACCGACAGACTAGAGACTAGAGACACAGCCGGCAGAATCATCCCTATTGTGGGGGGAAAGCTGTCCGCCTTTGGTCACCGCCTTGTCAGCTATCAAGAGAAGCTCGAAGAATACTTCGCTGCCATGGCACATTATCCTGATTGTACTGGTCAATTGAGATCAATTGATGCACTAAGAGTTGCTTCTAACAAGAAAGAGATCATTTTAGCATCTTCTTCTGCTTGAGATGCTCATTGTTAGAGGATCTACCACCTAACTTACACCATTCTCAGTATCTAAGAATCACCTACGGAGGGAGTACTTCGTACTTTGTTGACTTTCTACACCCTCCAAGTTACCATGTTTTAAACTACTGGCAAACACAGCTCCTCGGAGTCCAAAAATATCTACCTAGCACTTCATCAGACCATCTACACATTTCCATGATTACTTATTGCGATAGCTTCATATTTGAGTTCACTAATCATGGGAGTGGATTAATAAGATAGCGTCATACACGGAAACCCCACCTTTTTTTCTCCTCATTACTTGAACGTCTGTCTTCTTGTCTACCCCTCTTCCTGAACTTCCTCCCCTCCATTCATGTTCTCCCTTCCATTCTTCCGCTCCTCTTTCTCCCGGGTCCTCATTCCTAGATTCCCCCTTGTGCCTGGTACGGATCTCCCATCCATCTCCGAAGCTTAAAGCTGGACTGTCACACTATCTGAACAATAACCCCACTTCACTCCAAGCTAATCATGCTAACCGGTCCGGGATCATTGCAGGAACCAGCCGATCACTCGCAACCATGGCCACCGATACTTCCAAATATAAGCTTCACCGTTAGTAGTGGCCTGCGCGACCCTTATCACAGACATTGGAAACAACAGACTAACCGGACGTCATGGCGGTTGAAAACCCATAGACACCATGATCCGGGTCAAGGACCCGAAGAAATCCCGTACGTGATTTTGCTGTTACCCCGGCCCCCCCTTCCAGCCCAAAACGATAGCGCAGTATTGGCTAATGAGCTTGTCTCCCTAGTGGAATTCTATCAGTTCCTGGGTCTGAACCAGCTGCAACGGCTTGATTTCCCGGAGAACAAGTTCTCGCTGTACTTCCTGGGGTACAACGGGCCGCAGTCGCTGCAGGGGGGCGCGAGCCACTTCACCGACCGGAACGGGGTGCTGGAGCTGACGCACAACCACGGCACGGAGGAGGACCCCAACTACAGCGTGGCGAATGGCAACACGGAGCCGCACCGGGGGTTCGGGCACATCGCCATCTCCGTCGACAACATCGAGCAGGCCTGCCGGCGCCTGGAGGAGGCCGGGTACCCGTTCCAGAAGAAGCTGACCGAGGGCCGCATGCGCCACATCGCCTTCGTCCGGGACCCCGACGGGTACTGGGTCGAGATCATCCGCCGTCACGAGGAGGACCGCGGCACCACCACCGACCCCGCCAGCTATCGCTTCAACCACACCATGCTCCGCGTCAAGGACGCCGAGGCCAGCCTCCGGTGGTACCAGGAGGTCCTGGGCCTGACCCTGCTGCGCACCAGCGAGAACAAGGACGCCGGCTTCAACCTCTACTTCCTCGGCTACCCCGCCTCTAACCCGGAGCTCAAGAAGGACGCCAAGAACCCCGTCGCCGAGTGGGAGGGCCTCCTCGAGCTCACCTGGAACTACGGCACCGAGAAACAGGAGGGTCCGGTCTACCACAACGGCAACACCGAGCCTCAGGGCTTCGGTCACATCTGTAAGTCTCCGTCTGCCCGAAATTCTACCGGCGAATGGTTACTAATGGTTGCCTGCTCCAAGGTGTCTCCGTTGATGACTTGAATGCCGCTTGTGACCGCTTCGAGAAGTTGAATGTCAACTGGAAAAAGCGTCTTACGGATGGCCGCATGAGGAATGTGGCTTTCGTCCTCGACCCGGATGGATACTGGGTCGAGGTGGTCCAGAACGAGGCACTCAAGGCTGCCGAGGTACCACTGGTTTGAATTAGCGTTGCAGCGCCACCCCGGCCTCAGATTAATGTGTGCATTGATTCTTCTCACTCGGACTGTATTCTGCGAGAAACAAAAGCTATGACATGTGCATGTTCTGATGTTGATCTCTCACCAATGAATAGGCGACTTAATCAGTGGTAGACTTTCTTGGGTCCATAATCTCTTGAGGCCCATCAATGACCCAAGATACCAGCGCCGTCCCGATTATCGGTGGGTATGCATGAGGTAAATCACGATTCAGCATTATCGATCTCCATCATCACGTCCCGCAGCCATTCCCCAGCATATCTCTCCGCAGAGGTGGGCCACGTCTCCTCTTTAACCCTCACGAGCGTGACTCTGCTCTCCCCAAACCCCTTCTCCCGACCCCAAAAACAAGCCCGCTGCATAGTATCCACCATATCGATCGCCTGTTGCGCTAGGACACGCTCCGGGTGAGTTTTGCGTCTAGCCGCGGTGGATTTTCGCTTCGCTAAGATCTTCTTGACCGAGGCCGGGGCCGGGACTCCTCGCTCCGTGTTTTCGACGGCCTGGCCGCGAGCGAATACCCTCACCCACGGTAGCGTCACATCCAAGCGCTTCACTCCTCGGTTCGGGTGGTTCAACACCGCCGGACCGCTAATTCCGTAATCGAGTCCGTACGGCGGCCATCGCGAGACCGATTTTCTGCGACGGATGGCGGTCTGGTGTGTTTCCTCGTCGTCCATAGAGTCTTCTTCAGCGGTGGCGGCGGCAGCAGCAGCAGCGGCGGCGGCCTTCTGGCTGAGGTATGCCAGCATGGGCGACAGAGGGGGTGATGTGGTTGGACTCTCCGAGTGTGCAGATAATGCCGACATACTGCTGTCCGATAACGAGGGATAATATTTGTAGATACTTTCCTCGAAGATTTCCTGCGATGTTTTCGGCTGCAGAACGGGGATTGGGTACTCCGGTCCGGTCAGATACTCGGGGAATACACGGGGAACGTCTTTCCCCGCGGAGCGGAGGAAGAGAATAGGGGAGGCGAAGGCATCGAAGTATCGTTCTGCAGCTGTGAAGTATAATCGTCGGGCTTTGAGAAGAGGGATCAAGTCGTGCGGTGCGGTGGGTGTCGAACTATTTCTGGCCGCTGTGGTTCGCTTCTTTCGGGCTTTGGCGGCGGCGTCTGGGGCTGCCGTCAACATCGTTGCCGGACTCGACTCTGTGGCATCAGGCATAGTAAGTATACAATGCTCGTCGAGGCCAGTCCAGTCGCAGACTGGTTCGAGGGCTGCGACAGCGTGAACGGATTGTGCTTCTGTAAGGGAAAGCATTATGGCTAGCGAGCCGCCGATGTGCGTGCCGATGACTCCAAGGCGCTTCGGCCGTAGGTATTGGTAGATCCAATCGAAGCCTGCGAGAGTGTCATGTACTGGGGTTGGGTATTGATGAAGAACATTTTCTGGCGATGCTGGTTCTGCGCTAGTTGGTGCATCTGCCACAGAATTTGATGCGGGCTTCTGTGGTTCTCGAGATGGGAATGGAGAATAGCCCAGCCGATAATTAATGGTTACTATGGTTGAGAGGTTGCTAGATGCGAGATCTTGCGCCAGCGACAAGCTGGTGGCGCTTTTCCCAGAGAAGACTGCGCCATGGTCACGTTGCTTGGAGGTTTCATATGTCTCACGTTCGGCAATCTCAGGTTGCGTGAACAACGGTCCTGGAGGTAGATGGATAATCACATTCCCGTTCTGAAGCGGCAATTCATCTGGATGAGTTATTCTGTGTCGTACAGTCAGCTTTCCGGAGAGTTCTATTCGTGACTTAGTTGGTGTTGGCCTTACTGTAGTGTAATCTGTCCACTATTCCCTACCGGGATATTAACGGCATAGTTGCTATACGTTGATGACGCGAGTTGCGCGCTTCTGCAGAACGGACGGGTAGATCGAGGTCGCCACGCAAAGACGGCGGTGTAGCTCCTCACTGAGGCAAGCCCTGGCAGCGAGAATAACAGGTGGCGCATAGCACCCTGAATTTCACCTGGCGCAAGATAAAGGATGAGTTGAGAATTAAATCATTCATGTAAGCATTGTTGATGGGGATTCGTTCGGCAGCCACAGGGAAGACCCCAGACGCTAACCATTTTGGGAAATGAGCCCAGGTCCGAGGTCATTTCCTGATACGGAAGTCACCCTCATCCTCGCTCTATCTCCAGCTGAGGTGAATAATTGCCGTCTCCATTCTGTATCCTCGGAGAGACCGACATCATACAATCCTACGAGGAGCTCGATGCAGACATATCTCAATGGTCTCAAAGCCTATTCGCTGATATATGTCAGTTGTGTATCTGGGATCCCCAATGATGACGCTAAAGAGCAGCGAAGACCTTGATCGGGTGGGCTATGTTACTCAGTATTACTGAATATGATACTGTGGCAAAAGACAGAGACACTCATAGCCAGGTCTCCTTACATCGGCCTCAACAACTACTTTACCATGGCCTTTTTGCCACCATGATAGGCAATCTTGCCAAATCCCGTTCCTGCTACTGTCTGCATGCACTGATCGTCTGGTTCAGCCAATGATGTCAATGATATCCACCCCCGCCTGATTGATTGCCTGTGGCTTTCTGAATGCCTAGACCGCGCGCCAACATAATTTCAACGTATTCCACAGTATATCGACTGAGGTGCAATCCTAAGGACCAAACAAGACGGCAAGAAGGCAGAACTCAAAGAAAATACTCGGTGACGATACAAGTGTCGAGACTCCGAAACCGGCGGCCGCAGTGACATGGCAGGCGTACAGCCCGAAGCCTCCGCTAAAACAAACCAGGATGACCTTGTACCTGGCGTTCCAGATGAAGATCTGTGGTTATTGATCCGACGCTTCAATAAGGTACGCTTACTCACACCCATGGAACGTGCAATGCTCAACTCATGACTTCAAGCAAATATACAATTTGCAAGCCACGTCTGAACCACGTGCGGGTGACCTCGATCTCAACTCCGTCCAAGATGAACAATTTCCGCCAGAGAAAGTGCGAATTACACTGGAGAGACTCTATATCTCTGTTTGTGTAGGACTGATCACGTTCTATACTCATGTCGTCAGGTTACGGTCGTGGAATGAGCCCCGACGTACCTCGGTTTTTTGTGCAGTACGTTTCCTATGCTTGAATCAATGCCCTACAGACTACTGACAAATTCAAGACCTATTTCATCGCATGGTTTCGGGGTAGCCTCGTTCCCGCCATTTCCCTCTTTCTTGCTGCTTTGATTCTCTTTCCGTCACTACGACCCTTATTGTTTCCTAGTCTTGTTCCCGAAGACAACGGGCCCAAGACCCAGCCACAGCAGGCTACAGATCAACCCACCAAGCACAAGGGCGAAGCTGCGGAGGAAGAAGCCAATAGTCTCATGAACAGCATTGCTAAGATTGCGGTGAAAGCGGCGACAAGCAGACATGGCCAGGAAATCACTGGTGACAGTCTAGAAGAGACGCTTGCTTCCGACTCGACCACAGATGTCAATACCATCCCAGATACTGCGGTGATGGGGGACGAGACCAAGAAATCCATGAGAAAGGCGGTCGCCAATGCCACCACCCAAGCGATGCGTGTCATCAGCGATGGCACCGACATCTATGAAATGTTCTCGAAGTACGAGGTCTGCACTCTGGAAATATGAGTACGTTCAAACTGACCATAACGCAGCGCCCTTTCCCCGACGCCGCCCTTCACCTCTGTGACGGCGCAGATTCAACTAGTCGGTGTTCTTCTCGTGATCTGTCTGCTAAACTCCATCGTATCAAATGACTTCCTTGTCAGAGCCAACAGCTTCACCCTCGGCTTTATCTTCTTTGGTGGTCCCATGCACCAGTACTCCATGAACTACCTTAACGAGAAGATTCCCGACTGGAAGAAATTCCTGGATCCACGAGAGTACGTACAGTATGCTGTGGATAACAGCCATCATCAGACGTGCTAATTCAGACACCACCCACTCAGAACCATTCTAAAGGACATCCCCACCAACGCTCAACTAACGCTTACCCTCCTCCGACTATGCGAAACCAACAACACCCCGCTCCCCTCCCCACCATCCTCTCTACAACCTCACTCCAGCAACCCCATATCATCTTGGATAACCTACAAAGACAAGCTCAAGATCACAGCCACTGCTGCAGCAGCGGCCAGCTCAACCAGCCTCACCACAACCGCCACTGCTACCACCACCACCACTACATCCACCTCCGAGCCCTCTACCTCGAAGCGCAGGAGATTCTTCCCCCGCCTGCTTCGCATCCTCCGGACGACAATCACGCTCGCCACAAAAGGCCACTCCGCATTCAACCAGGCCATGGCAATTGCAGGCGCCACCCAGGGCACCAGACGCCTCCTCCTCACCATGCACCGCCGCAATTGGGAATGGGAGACTTCAGGCCCCGACACCTTCGACGCGAAATTCGAGCGAAAGCGCGGCACATTGGTCATCGACTCCTCCCCCTTCCCGCCCTCATCCATCCACTCTAAAAACGAGGCCTCAACCGCTCAGCCAGAAGAAGAAAGCGGGGAGAATTTAAACCCATCTCCAATCCTCTACTTCAGCACCCTCCACTCCGCCACCCTGGACGACCGCCGACTCGAGCACCAGAAGAAAGGGACGGTGCTGTTCCAGATTCCCATCGCCCAAATCCGAGGTCTCAGGAAGACGGAAGGGCTGGGGTGGAAGGGGAAGTTGATCGTGGAGTTGGCGGCAGGGAGCAAAGAGTCGGTGGATGGGTTGGTGGTCTGCGGGCCCGAGGAGGGCCAGACGTATCATGTCACTGGGATGAAGGCGAGGGATCAGTTGTTCAATCGCTTGGTGGCTATGGGGGGCCAGACGTGGGAGAGGGTGTGAGCTGTTGAGTATGGTATCTTTCGTCCGGGGGGAGTGGGATATGATTTCCTTGCATTGTCGATTTGCTTTTTTGTATATGCTCTTCCAGGGGCTTTGTATGTGGGGGAACTTTCGCCATATATTCATTCATACGTCGTATCAATCTTCTTGGTTTCTTACTGGGAAATGAGCATCGTCTTGGCTGCAATGTTTGGGTCGATGATCGATTCGGAAATTGAGATAGGAGCTACATATATAGAAGAATGGAGAAAATTAATTGTTTGAACAAGCTCGGGAGAAAGGATCTATTCTTTGGAGAAGTATTAAACCGATAAGAGAATTCAGGCCTCCCTTACTCTGCACTGAGCAACCGAATCAACCCCGACCTCCCGATGCCTTAAATACCAGACAGAATCCGAGGCTGTTTCTCTGAAGTCGCACTGACGGCCGGATCATCCATGTCCAGACACGCCTCCGTTTCATCCTCGGGAACAGGACGGAGAACCTCCAGCGACAGCTCCGAGTCCTTCGAGTAGACCCGCAAACCCACCACGCAGACGGCATTCCACGGATCCCCGTTTGCATCCACCTCGCTACTGCACGACAAGGTACGGGCGGGGGTTCTTGGCTCCGCGGCCGGCTCCTCCGGGGGCATATCGAGATCGGAATCGAACTCGAACCCCTCGAGGTACTTCAGATCCGGGTTGGAGGTGTGGACCGGAGCGCGCTTGTCGCGGATCGAGAGGGAGACCCGGCCCCTCGGGTGATCGTGGCCGTTGACGACATGAGAGCTGCTGACCTGGATCGTGGGGATCGAGCCGTTCTCCGTTGGTTTTGCCTTTGCTTCGGAGACATGGTCATAATCATGGTCAGCATAAGTGTGTCCCGCCGCGTCGGAATCCTTGTGGCAGGAGGCCCCCCGCGCAGCCTCTTCGGCGAGTCGCTCCTCGCGTCTGTGTCGTCGTGCCTCGCGCTTGCGGTCGCGGATCCACTGCTTCTGCAGTCGCTTCTTGGTCTCCTCGCGGAGCTTCCTCCGTTCGGCGGCCCGCTGCCGCTCTTCGCGCTCTTCGCGGGCTCGTTTCTCGTTCTCCGTCTCGGGCACGATGCCCTTCGCATGGGCCAGGTCGTACGAGAGGCCGATCTGGACCAGCTTCTCCCGTCGGGTGGGCGCAAGGCTGCGCACCACGTCCTCGGTGGGCATCTTCTCGTTGTCGCGGTAGGCCGTGACTTTCATGAGGACATGGTAGCGGCCGGGCTCAAGGTCGACTTCGACGTTAACGCCACGGTACATGAGATCGCTGCTGTGGCTGCGCACGAAATATTCGTCCTCGCCTTCCTTTTGCAGCCGGAACTTGAGGACGAAGTCGTATTCACCGGCTAGTCCTTTGTAGTAACGGTCGTCGAGCTAAGTGTTCCAGTCAGTCACCTATCACACAGTGAAGAAGGGCACAGAACCATTCAGAGCATACCTGCGAGAGAACGATAACGACGGGTCCACCTTTGCTCACGTTGATGACGAATTTGGTGTTGTGATAGTCGGCAGACCACGGAACATTTAATGTTGTCCATTGTTGAGTAACTGTCCAGTCATCATTGAAAAGGCGAGTTCGGTCGAAGTGCTGGTACTTCTTGAGAAAGTCGTCATATGAGATCCAGAAGAACTGCGATTTCGTTAGCATGCTACGCTGTCTCAGTACTGGAATTGCAATTGAGAAGCCTACCCCATCGTTACCAAATTTATGCCCTAACTTCGCCATCCACTCGGGTGTCCATTGTTCAGAGCCGTCGCTCCAAGCGCCAGTCCATTCCTTTTTGCCCCACGGGTTTCTAGCTTCGATTTAGCATTCTCGCTTGCAAAGAAGACATCAGTAGCACCTACCGTAGTCGCAGCAAGCGTTGTCCGTCGACTTCCCGCGCCTCCATGATGGAATAGGAGTGGTTCTCCGAAATCCCCTTCCTGTCTCTAGGAGGCCCTCGGTAGCCCGGGTCCAGCCAGTTAGAGAACAGACCGCAGCCACAGCCGAAGAGGAATTCCTTGTTGACCTTCATGAGCTCCTCATTCCAGAATCGATCTTTGTCTAAGATGTTACTGGAGAGTATATCCGAGGTGACTCCACCGGTCAGATCCTCAAGGGCCTCGCTGTGATGCGGAAGACATTAGCAACTGCACTCCAGGCGGAATGTATATGTTTCTTACCCTACAAATCCACCCTCAATGGCAGAGTAATCACCATGGGCTTTGGCATAGGCTTTCTCGAGCAAGGGCAGCCATGTCTCATTCTCATCCACGCATTGAGCGAAGTACAAAGCTCGAGAGCCCGTCTGCCAGGCTTTGCGGTACTCCTCTTCGGTATCTTTCCTGTTGATGTCGTCCCAGATTGGCCGCTCATCCACGGATTCGTCATAATCAGCTGCCCGCAGATACAGCTTATCGTCCACAATACATTGCTGCCAGTCTCCATCTACAGGATGTCAGTGTTTCATCAAGTCTGCCGAGCCGGGTCGCCTCACCTCTGTAGAACACAAATCCGTATACTCCAACCTTCTCATTTCGAGCAACACAGACATCTTCAATCAAGCCAGGCTTGTTGCCCATCGTACACAACGCAGCCATCAACCAGCAGTCACCGTCGCGACCTTGGCGTACATCAGAAGCAGTAGGTCCGTTGACATAGAACTGCGGTTTCTCAAAGATTTCCTAATAATGGGAAAATCTATGAGTATAACTCGAGTAACCACTTCACCTTTGCCTGCTTCAGTTTCCCAAACTCACCGTGACCCTCTTTACGCCTCTTGGCCGCATCTCCAAGCTTTTGTCCATGAGTCCATCAAGATAGTTCCTCCTTCCACGCTTGAGATCGGCGGCGATGTCGAAATGCGGATCAGAGTACTTCTGATTCAGCCGCTCGCATTCCCTAGCGATGCGCTCAACTGAACGTTGACACTCTTTCCGTGCTTGTTCGTAGGACTTTCCGGCCACCTGAGCTTGAATCACCCCTTTGGGTGTCCTCGCAGCTTTCGTGCGCGCATACGGATTATCCGGCAATACGGTGTTGACCAGACCGGGAAACTTGGAGTTGAAGTCATCCCAAAATTGCTTGACAGTTTCCTGAGGCGGTTGGTGGGTCTTCGTTCGCATCCTGCTCCCGGAGCGTGACGAGAGCGGGGGAGTATATGCCATATCGGTATGGTCTTCACAATCCATTTGCGCAGTAGATCAACAAAATTGATTTACAAGAGCAGAAGCGGGCCCAATGCATGGATCACTCAAGGTTGTTCGAAGGTGAAACAGTTCCCCAGACCCGGTGGCCGCCCGAACTCTTATAAACCCCATAAGGGCCCGGCCCAAGCCCGCTGGTCGTCGTCGGCCATATCAAATTGAATCCACGAGGGTCTCCACACAGCCTCAGGCCGGAAAAAGCGTAAGGCAAGCCAAGCATGATTGGAACTTTCTCTTGCATGACAGGGGAAGAGAACCGGTCGAATGGTTCGAGGCCAGGTCCGAGCGCTTACCAAGCGCTCGTATTGCTGAACCACGCGCACCAGGCATTCTAAAATTAATGGCCACTGATAAGGCCGAAGGGAGCTCAATAGCAGAGCCGCCGATCGTTTCACATTGGATTTTTGGCCTCCAGTAAGCACGGCAGAAAGTAAAATGATGCTAACTTGGATTTTGACGGGCCAATCTAAAACGTGGGACATTAAGCATAAGATGCTGACGGAACAGAATAATTGAAAGATTTCAGCTCATGATGGTCCGATGTCCGGGTTGTGGTTACGGACAGAAACGGTCATTAGTCCGGGTAGCGTGCATGAGGAGGGTGGGCTTGGTGCATCCCTGAGTCCAGTCCAAGTGCATCTCGCTTGCAAGTGCTGATCCTTTCGGAGCTGCCGGGGGATTGTAGGTTTCTATGAACAAGGACGAAATGCAAGATGTGTTCATCGTAAGCTGGAATCTTGAATGCCAGAAGGTATGAAATGATTCCGATTGGGTTGATGAAGGGGAGGGGTTGACATTCTGGCTGAGCCTCCTCAAAAACCGGCTGATACGAGGAAGCAATATAGCACCTGCAAACTCAGCCTTCTGCGGCTGAATCTCACTGCTCTTTTCATTTCGGCTGAGTTTTTGACCGCTCCTTTCCATGTTTTCATTGGATTTTGACTGTGATTTATGTCATTAGAGAAAGTACCTTGGAAGAATACATTTCGGTGTAGCAAGCAAGCCACGATCTGTAAATCAGCTGCAAGCGCAGGCATGCCTTTGCACCCATGCAGGAGATCGGAAGCCACATGTCTATCACTTCGGATAGCACCGCATCGTGTGTGACACAATAGGGGCTCGGACTGGATTCTGTAACCAGGGCTAGTCAAAAAACAGAGAAAAAGAAACTGTAGTCAGGTTCAAGAGGTTTGTCGTTCGTGGTAGTAATATGATGGCAGAGGAGAGGAGAGACGACGGGGAGGTAAGGCAGTTGAGGAAGGGGAGAGTTTCGAGACTATGGAAAGAGCACCACCCCGTGCCATCATCAGCTTGTCAGTTGAGCACAACCCCCACCCTTTCTTCCTCTGAATTACTCATAAGAGATCTCGATAATTGATGATTGATGAAACAAGGAACAACTTTGTTCATTCAGTGTCACTGCTGCTATAGAATGACCTCCTTTCTTTTTCTCCATTTACTCAATTATGGGTATGTACGCGTTAGTCAAAATACTCCTTGCGATATCCAGTAACCTATTCTCGTTCCTGCCAGATCACTCCACAAACAACGCCATGGTAACAGAAGCAGAAAACGATGATGAGAAATGTGAGGAAAGAGCGGACTGTAGCAGCGACGCGGACAGGACTCAGCCTTGAGGGGGATAGATGCAGAAACCGCGGTGCTGTCCATGCCACTGTGCGTCATTGCACCTGCCACGGTCGTCCGCATTGCATACATGCCTGAAACATGATCGTGGTAATGTGCGGGCACGGCTTATTTAGTGGAAACCGTTCCTTGTCGTTGTCCGGGTGCGACCGGAGTAATATGAGCTGCCATTGGCGAAGTAGGGGTGCATGCAAGCCTGCTTGGCGGAGATACGCCGGGCAGGATCGTACTCGAGAAAGGCATCGAGAAGGTCCAGACCTTCCTCCTCAAGTCCAGGAACCAGAGCACGGCTTTCGTCACGCTTCCACTTAGGGAACGTGGCTTTGAAGTCGGGGAAAGAGGTGACTCCGGGCCAAGCGGCCTCGTCAGGGGTACCGAGAAGACTGTTGCAGAGGGAATGGTAAGCAACTGAGCTACGTCATGACGTCCTGCTTTTTGGGGAGGGGCAGACATACCGGAAAATCTTGAAGATCTCGTCGATCTCCGAGTCACCAGGGAACAACGGCTTACGAGTGCACATCTCCGCAAAGATGGCACCGCAGGACCACATATCAACGCCAGTGGAGTATTGACGGCCACCCAGGAGGATCTCAGGGGAGCGATACCATAGAGTCACAACCTGATCAGAGAAAATTCAAGGTTAGAAGGTCAAAGCATGGCATGTCCAGAGAATCAGTCAATACCTCATGTGTGTAGGTTCTGAGAGGCACACCAAACGCCCGAGCCAGACCGAAATCAGCCAGCTTGAGGTTTCCGTCGCGGTCAATCAACAGGTTCTGAGGCTTGAGGTCACGGTGCAGGATGCGGTGGCTGTGGCAGTAGCGAATGCCTTCCACCAGCTGAGCCATGAACTTCTTGACCATGGCATCGCCCAGTCCCATGTTCTTGCTCAGCGCAGAACCTTCCGGCAGGGCCTTCCCACGTCCACCCTCGCTCACGGGCAGAGCTTCCATGTATTTCTTCAGGTCAAGGTCGAGGAACTCGAAGACGAGGTAGAGCTTGTGGCCGTCGGCGTGCACGATGTTCAGCAGTCGGACAATGTTGGGGTCGTTCATCTCCTTCAGCAGAGAGATCTCCCGGATAGCGGTGCTGGGAACACCCTCATCCTCGGCCTCTAATCGGATCTTCTTCAGGGCGACGATTCGGTTGGGATGAGTGAGCTCACGGGCTTTGTAAACGACACCGTAGGTTCCTGCATTGCACAACCAGAAATATTAGACATTGACCCAGTAGGAGTATTCTCCACCGAATTAAGAAGCTGAAGGTGCAGAAGTATGAATGAGGACAAGTTGAGGGGCCACATACCCTCTCCGATTTTCTCGATCTTCTGGTAGTTCTCCATTGTTGGCAGTAAATTGACCCGGTTCGACAAACTGGTTTCCCACACAGTGATTCTATAACGATAATTTCGAAACCCAAGAGGTGAGACACCGTCAAGCTGTGGTCAAGCCCACCGACACGCGGGGTACAGGAAACAGGAGTGTGTGTGTGCACTGCACTGCACGGCGACGGCGTTCCTGTTGCCGGGGGAGGGAAGAAAGAGAAAACAATGGTTGGCGTCAAGCAACGGCGAGGGAGGGAGAAGGGCCTCTCGAGGTGCACGGGCTGGAAGGGATAGGAAGAAAGGAGCCGATCTGGGAGTCGAGGAGCGAATTGGTGTGGCCTGGCACTTCAATCGAATGTCGACTTTACTTACGTACTTACCCTGGAACTTACCTTACCTGTTGGAGTAGCGAGGAATGAATCGACTGAACTGTCGTCTTTTCATTCATCCCTGCTGGTGGGGAAGCCAAAGGCGGTCAGTAGCCGCCGTACACAAACAAACCCAAAAATCCGCGCGTGGCCCCGAAGGCGGTGAGCGCGTCCCCAGTTGATGCCCGCCCTAAACTTTTTTTCGGGGAGACGCTTTCAATCTTTTGCTCAGTATGCTCTTTATTACCTTTTTTCGACGAATAGAGATTTTTCTTTGCGGAAACAAACAGTCTTGTCCTCTATGCGACACTGATTCGCTATTCTCAACTTTTATGACTGGGTGAACCATCGATTTGCATTTCCGAAAAGCGATCTGAACTGTCATAGCAGCACACATGCAATAGTGCAGCCTTGCAGATCCTCAAGAGACTAACTTTGTGACGCAGTGCAGTTATAAGTCCACAAGAGATCTGGTTCGACTACACGCGAGGAAGGGAACAAACCCACAGGGGAGGGCGAGAAAGCAGAGACAGAAACAAAAAAAGACATGGCACAAATAAAGGACCTGAACGCCCATGAGCGACCCCCGGAGGCTGTCAAGCAACGCTACAAGCAATACCAAAAGTCCACGCTCGCAGACATAAACTCGGATGGTAGCATTCTGGATCTTCAGGCGCTAGACGCTGGCCGGCTCCCGGAGGATGTATCACTCTCGCATTGGATCCCTGGCAAGGATCTTCGGCCTGTATTCGATGAATTTCTGGGGACAAGCAAGGATGATGCGGAGGGATCCCTGGATGCGAAAGATATCCCTGTCTTCTCTCATCGCTCTGTGACCGGTCAGCATTATACACCACCATCTAGCGCTTTTTTTTTTCTATCTCCCTCCCTTTTTCACCCTTCTGTCTACTCAGCAGGGCAAGAAAGAAGGGGAGGGATCCGCCCAAAAAAGCATCTATTGTAGAAACGAACACAAGAATAATCCGGGTCTCCTAACGGGCGCATGTAGGACTCCAAATGATCCCCTCCCTCCTCCCACCGGCCGTACAAATAGAACTCCTCTCGCGCCTCTTCCACCGCGACCTCTCAAACCCAAGACACAAGACCAACCTCCACCTGCACTACGAGCTCACGTATCCCCGCGCCGGGGATACTATTGCTGCTACCTCGCCGAGCGATTCCAGCGTAGAAGACACCCCTCACCCTCACCCTCGTCCTCCCTCCTTCTTTGCCGACGACCCGGCGCGAGTCATCCACCCGAGAGACCCCAGCGTGCACAAGCCGCTCGCCGTGCAGAGCATCCTGACCAAGAAACTGCGCTGGGTGACGCTGGGCGGCCAGTACGACTGGACGGCCAAAGTATATCCGGCGGAACGGCCGCCGGCGTTCCCGCCGGACATCGCGAAGCTGCTGCACACCATGTTCCCGGAGACGGAGGCGCAGGCGGCGATCCTGAACGTGTACTCGCCCGGCGATACGCTCAGCGCCCACCGCGACGTCAGCGAGGAGTGCGATGCCGGCCTCATCAGCATCAGCTTCGGCTGTGACGGTTTGTTCCTGATCAGCCATGATGACGGCGCCGGCTGCGAGATCATCCGGCTGCGCTCCGGGGATGCGGTGTACATGGACGGCACGTCGCGGTTCGCCTGGCATGCCGTGCCGAAGATCGTGCCGGGCACGTGTCCGGCCTGGCTCGCGGACTGGCCTGGCGTGGCGGATGGTCTGGCTGCCGCCACCGCGAGTCAGTATGAGAAGTGGAAGGGGTGGATGGAGGGCAAACGTGTCAATCTGAATGTGAGGCAGATGAGCCTCTCGGAGCCTCGTCAATGATCGCTGAGATGGGATGCGAAGACGTCCGCTAGGATCATGGCACATGCGCATGTTGCATGTGCGGGTCCGCAAATTACAAGCGGTGCGGCTGGCGATCCCAGTCCAAATCGACCAGTGTGCATGTCACACAAAGCCCTACCGTGGGCTTGCATACCTCCGCCCCGAAGAGTGCTCATACGGGGTTTGACCGATTGCATTCCCAATGCAATAAAGATGCTCTCATCATCCCGTCTCCGGAAGGGCGGTTCATTCGCATTCGCTCTTCCCCTTGTCCAAGCCAACCACAAATGATGCAGACAATGGACCACGGGCGGAAGACCCCAGCGACATTATCTGCAGATACTTCATCACTATGCACCTGATCGAATCCTGTACGGCGATCATCACTTGCAGCTTATACATAGTCAGACAGCACATAGCATTTTCCATTCCTGTACATAGAAGCTTGAGTCTTCAATCCAAACAGTCTAACCTAATTAGTAGCAACGAGATTAAAAGTAACATGTCATCACCGAAGTTAATACAAGAATGTAGCGATCATTATCGGCAGTCTCTACCACCCCTCCAAGGGTGTCAATCTGACCCGCACACCGTCCCGCGGACTCACAGTTGCACCCTCGCGGAGCTCGAGCTCAGCGTCCGGTTTTTCCAACTCGAACTTGAAGCGACCGACAAAGGCGGCGAGCATACATGCCAACTCGGATTTAGCAAAGCCCTGCCCAATGCAACTCCGCGGCCCATGCAGGAACGTCAAGAAGGCGTAATTACTGGTGGCTCCGCCGGTATTGGCCATGCCGGGTCCCAGCCAGCGCTCGGGGTTGAACTTATCGGCGTCCGGGCCCCACAGTTCCTTGAGGTGGTTGATGATAGCGGGGAACAGGAAGATGAGCGTGCCTTTGGGGATAGGCTGGCCGACGAGAGAGGTGTCACGGTTTGCCACGCGGATGGTAACCGGGACGGAGGCGTGGAAGCGGAAAACCTCATTGCAGACGGCGTGCAAGTAGGGCAGATTATCGAGGACCTCGGCTGAAACAGACTCTGGATTGTCCACGGAGATGGAGGGTAGATTGGAACGGATCTCTTCTCGGAGGCGGGTTTGCACCTCAGGGTACTTGCACAGTGCGTAGATGCACCACTGGAGAGCGGTCGAGGTGGTCTCGTGTCCGGCCGCAAGGAAGGTCATCATTTGGTCGACAAGCTCCTCATCTGTGAAGCTGCCGCTCTCGAGTGCTACGGACATAATATCGACCCCGTCCTTCACGTTGCTGGTTTGCTCTTGGTCTCGCAGGTCCTTCGCCTCACGGAGCATCTGCAGTGCGACAGCGCGGATATACTCGGCACCCTCGCGGATATATTTGTTCCTCTTCAAAGGCAGTTTGTGGACCCATGTTGGTACTCCCATCACGAGGCCCAGAAGGAAAAGACCCAGCTCCAGTTTGGAAGGCGGCGCACCGTTAATCCTACCGTACTGTCTAGCCAGCTCATTGGTGGGGTCGCGCAGGGAGTTGAAATCGCGGTTCATTCCGGCCAGACCGATGATGTCGAGTGTGGCTCGACTTGACCAGGTTGCCACGCGAATCACGTTGTCTGAAGAATCCTCACGAGCGCGTAGATCATCCTCAATGCATTGCACCATCTCGATGCTTTTCGTCCAGAAGATCGGATACAGGTTCTTAATGTGACGGTAAGAAAAAGCCGGCATCAGATTCTTTCTTTGGTGCTGTTCTCAGTCAGCTTGGCAAGGACATGTGATTTCAGCCCTTGTTGTGACACTTGCCTTGTGCTCGGCACCTTCTACTAGCAGCACCCCCTTTTGGCCGGTGAGACGTCCCAGAGATTCCCGGACCAAGGCTGGCTTTTCGAAATCATAGACCTTGGTCACCAAAATCTCACTGAGTCCCTTGGGATTGGTCACGATCAATCGCTCCAGGTTGCCAGTCATATAGTAGCGGATCAGACCATCATTTGGGATTTCTTCTAGCCATTGAGCTAGTCGCTTCCAGTCATGCCTCAGGATCAAAGTGCTAGAGTTGCCACGAAGCCATGATCGACCCTAGTGGCACATGTGAGAACGGGTTCAAATTGATGAGATCTGTACACATGAAAATGCCGAGAAACTCACGGACGGGCTCGGAATCTGCTTCAGAGGAGTCAAGAATTCCGGATAGAGGAATACTCGGTACACAACTCTGCCAATGGTGGCCAAGGCGGACAGGTAAAAAAATGTTTGCCACGTCGCTTTGAAGTAGGCATATGCAGCAAAGGCGATATAGACTGGTGTCCACGGTATGCCAGCCATTCTGTAAAGAATGCTGGGCTGGGAGGAGTGGCTTTGTCCAGTGGGCAGAGGATGGGTGATGTAGTGGCAGACCAAATGGGAGCTTGTTAAATATATGGGATGTTGTGCAGGGCCGACTAATGGTCGCGTTGCGCGGTTTGACGAATGTCAGATATAAGTATCATGCTGATCAGTAGTGAGTACGGCTATTTATAACATGGCATTGATGGAGAGAGTCCCGGTCGGCACAACATCCTTTCGGAGATGATTGGGCGAAATTGGAGCCGAGACATGCACGGGTATGAAAAGGAAGCCCGATCGATGACACGCGGTTTCAAGGGGCAGTTGTAGACTCGCGAGTCGCGAGTCCCTAACTACAAGTCTACCTAGAGTGGATCATCAGGATTTCAGGCCGTGACCTCATCGGGATTCGGCGATCAATTGATTTGATAATCAATTATTGGTCAAACTCCACGTGGGGGGTGGCTCCCGCACAGCTTACCGGATTGGGAAGAATCATTTAATTGTACCGTACCCGTGACCACGGCTCCTACTTCGCTTCCCTCACCTGCTACACTTCATTCTGTCGTCTTAGGATAGTAAGCTCTTCCTCTCTTCCACTTCCTTCCTCTTCATCGCTCGAACATGGGTGGAAATGCTCAAGACCTTTCACCTCCCGCACTTCCTATCGCGTCAATCAGGCTCCCTCCGATCCCGACTGAAGGCTACCTTCAAACCGCTTTGACACATCCGCTCGTTGGGCGGTTTGCTCGTCGCCCCGAGGCACGAAATGCGTCATAAGAATAATTCAATAAAGCAAGTTCGAAGCTCTTTCTTCACTTAAGTCAGATGAGCGCCGCGTGTCCCACCAGCGACCCAGCGACCTGTGCTTGTTCCAGTTCCAGCTAGCGCCTCGGATTTATGTTTTGCTCCGTTCATTCTCCACCAAATCACAACTGTTGGATCTGTCAATACTGAATCCTGTTCAGGGCACGATCTCATCACAGCACTTAACAGCTTGAACTGCACGACCGCTTGGTCAATGATACGGCAAGAGTGACACAATGGATTATCAATCAGGCCATACCCCACCAACCAGCCGAGGTTGATCAATTGTCCCGCTATCGTCATCGATTTACCCCTCCCGCTCCAGTCTTGATTTATAAGTCGAGGATCGCCCTGTTCTCCCCACTACTCTCAACACCCAAACCTGACACCTGTCGAAATCCTGATTCCCAGAATGCCTCAACCGAACAAAGCCCTCATCCTCAGCAAAGTCCCCAACGGGGCGCCCGTCCCGGGGACCGACCTCACCGTTGAACAACGGGAGATTGACCTCGACCAGCAGCTGCCTCCGGACAGCGTCCTCACCAAAAACCTCTACGCCAGTCTGGATCCCTACATGCGCGGTCGCATGCGTGACCCCAGCATCAAGAGCTACAGCCCCCCTTACCAGGTTGGGGAGCCGATCACCGCCTACAGCATTGGGCAAGTGCTTCGGTCGGAGAACCCCAAATATAAGAAGGGTGATATCATCTGGTGTATCCTCAAGATCGAGGAGTACAGTGTTGTCACCAAGGAGGAGCTGGCATGGCCGCAGACTCAGAAGATCGATGTGAAGCCTGGACTGTCACTGTCGCATTACGCCGGAATCCTTGGAATGACGGGACTGACGGCTTATTCCAGTCTGTATGAGATCGGGCAGCCTAAGAAGGGCGAGACCATCTTCATCTCCTCGGCTGCCGGCGCGGTAGGACAGGTGGTCGGCCAGCTGGCGAAACATGAGGGTTTGAAGGTGATTGGCAGCGTTGGTGACGATGATAAGCTGCGGTTTATTACTGAGGAGTTGGGCTTTGATGCGGGATTCAACTATAAGAAGGAGAAGCCCGGCGACGCCCTGGCTCGACTGGCACCTAACGGGATTGACATCTACTACGAGAACGTTGGTGGCGAGCACCTGGAAGCGGCCCTCAACGCCATGAATCCCTTCGGCAGGATTAGTATGGCTACCCTCCTACTTTCTAGGTCCCATCGCTGACGCGTCGTGCAGTTGCTTGTGGCATGGTCTCGCAATACAACTTGAAGCCCGAGGAGGCCTTTGGAGTCAAGAACTTAATGCTTGTGGTGGGAAAGAGAATCAGGATGCAGGGATTCATCGTCGGAGACGAGAATATGGGGCCGAAGTATGCGAAGGAGAGAAACGAGCGGGTGTCTGCGGTAAGTGAGTTGACTGACTTATGAGGACCGATTCTGACGACAGCTGTGCTACAGTGGCTACTCGACGGCAGTATCAAGACGAAGGAAGACATCACGACTGGAATCGAAAACGGACCCGAAGCCTTGGTCTCGATGCTTCGTGGCGGGAACCGCGGAAAGGCCATCTTGAAGATCGCTGATCCTGAGTGAGTGCGAACTCCACAAGATGGGAGAGTACCTATGCGTCAAGCCCACACCGGCCCTATCACTCCGATCATCATATATCTTGTCTCCAGTACATAACAGAAATGAGTCTCAGATATTGTTAGAATAAGACCGTATCCCGCTAGTAGAGCTTTAATCAGAAGAGCTTGACTATGGTGACCTTACAACTATGCCACCCTCTGCTGTAGCTGAGAATTCCGCCTCAAAGAGATGATATCCACTACAAAAAGAAAAAAAAAAAAAGCGCATAGATCACCAACCCACCCCTCTTCCGGTTCCCCCCTGCACGTGCCCAGCGCGGTGGGTGGAACCGCCCATACGACGCCAAGCGACGCGCTAAACCTGGGATCCGACGGCCCGGCCAAACCTTATCCACCGTGCGTTACACAATCGATCGCGTGGGCCCACTTTGTATGGACTGAACTCCTGAGGGGGACATACAATTGTCTCAAGACAATCAACCCCCTTTGCTGTCATAACAGTCAGGTTGCTCAGATCCGTCGGGCACCACTAGGTTTCCCCGTAGCGTTGATGCGAAACGGCTCGTCCGCCTCGGGCAGGCAGGAAATCTAATCCTCAGTGGCATGGTAACTAACTTGCTTTTGTCTCAGGGTGTTTGAGCTGTTACGCCGTAGGCCTCAAATTCAGAGCTGAGGGCTCTACTCTAGCTATCTGACATGGTATTTCTCTGAAGAGGAGGCTTGGTATCTTGGACGGTAGAGGTATTCTTGGAGCGATGGGGGCGAAGTCCCGGTTACGATTCGGAAGTACCGTACCCGGGCGAGTGTTAAAGGGGGATAGATCTTTTGATACATTGTAATGTATGGCTTTCTCTTTCTTTTCCTTTTTTTTTTTCTTTTCGTCTCTTTTATTTCGAATTTCTTTTACAGTTCTTGTTCGAATTATGCGCTAAGTGGCTTATGTATCCTTTCAGCTCGGTATCTATGAAGCTGGGCAGCGTACGAAGGCTATGTACTGTACTATACTTTGTAACGGACATGGAATCGGGCCCTAGGATACCTGCTATAGCATTGTTTCCTACCTTTCCTCTATGAAATTTTATCCGTTGTGGAACGAGGTAATTGAAAAAGAGAGTTCTAAGTAGAACTGCGAGTCGGGGTGAGCGTCGCTCAGGAGAGATCTATCGAAAAGGTACAGTGGGACATGAGCCTGTCTCGATGTAACAGATTAGGTATGAATTGTCTACGGTACTGTACCGCTGATCAAGTAAAGTACTCTGAGTTGAGTCTTCTACCATGTCCACCTTTCCAGGTTTTCTTTCTGCCAATACCCCATGGGTCAATGTTGGCAGTTATCCAGCACTGCCAATTCTATCCTCCGTACGCATCCATTTGATACCACGCGATAGGGATTCTTATCCCTCGCTCCACGTTCCACCTGCGGAGCTTACAGTCTTCACCGGGCAGAGTTGGTGAACCACGCAACAACCTGCCAAAGACCAAGCACTATGTCATAATCTCTGGTGGTTTTGCATGGATGCCTGCTTTCACAGTTCCCAGGCCATTTTCGGCCCGCCGTGTTTCGCGAGCTTCCTGTCGGCTAGATACACCATTGGGTTCCGCAGAAACTCAACGGCCGCTGTGGGAGGGTCATGAGTGGTCAGCTGTCTGGGTTTCGTAATCTATTATAAGAGAACCAGAGAACGGACAGAAGACAGAAGACAGAAGCCCAATAACAAGAGGGTGAAAGCGAGCAGAATGACCTACCATTCGCAACCAGCTCAGGCTTTTCCAGAGCCATGTGCAGCCCCTCATAGTCCACTTCCTCGATACAGGAGGTAGGGAAGAAAGAGCGGATGGCTTCGGCCCCCTTGCCCTCGGGGATGTAGTAGCTATCACGCGAGCGCAGGAACAACGCCGGCCCGTTGAACCTATTCGCATCGTCTTCTCGGAAAGGAAATTCCCCCATGGCGTCGCGGGCCTCCCACAGAATATTCTGCGGAATCCGCGGCCTTACATAGGGGTGATCGCCGTGCTTCTCCAGGTTCCGCATGAGCCAAGGTCTCATTCCTGCATTCTATTTGGAGTGGTTAGATAAGGGGACATGTAACAGAAGTTAAAAAAAGATAAAAAGGAAGGAAGGACAGTCCCGGCGCCACTGGAGAGCACGAAGAGGTAACTGACCCGATTCCAATAGTACATGACTCTGCGCGCTTCCCGGAGCTCGGTAATGCGCATCTTGAGGATTTGCCGATAGGCGTGGAGCCATTGTAAGTAAACCGGCGGAAGGGGTTTCCAAACAGGCGAGTTGTCAATGGAGACAATATTGGTTACGAGATTTGAGTCGTAGAGGGCTAAAGTCATGGCTGTCTTGGCTCCCCTGATGGCTGATCGTCAGTAATCACGAGATGCAAATATACTCTGTTTCGAAGAGTGAGATGAGCCACTGGTGAGGCTTACATCTGATTGCCGACGAGAGACACATTTTTAAGGCCGTTCTCTTTCATGAGTCCTCGGACATCCAGCGCCAATCTGAGGTAGTCATGCCTCCATTTGGTGCCAGAATCGCCATGGTTACGAAGGTCCTGTTTCCCCGGGCGTCAATTGCCTGGGCACGAAGCTGAAGGGCTCGGTGACATCAGCACTTACCAGGTTATACACATCTCGCTTGAGTTCGGTGGCTAGGATTCTAGGTGGAGGGATTTAGTGAGCGTCCCGTAACATATTGAGGGAAAAAAGGCCCAAAGCATCCATACTTGCTAATCGGACGGAGTTCTTCTCTACAGCCGAGGAATCCATGAAGAACTATAATGGGGTTGGGTGAGTCACCAAGCTTATCGGGATGTCCCTTGTAGACATCAAAAGCTATCTTTGGTCTGGGGTTTTTGGTGTCGGTACGAATGGACCTCTGGAACGGCATGAACTTCGAACATTGTCGGGACATCACCGATCTTGGCGACGGTGATAGTTGTGAAAACATTTTTATGAGTGGCAGCCCTTGCCAGGCGACAGCCACTGAAGTTGGTATTGAGTCTCAAGTATAGTCCATGCGAGCTATCCAGAGCTTCCACTTCTAGAATTAAGATTGGTGAAGCTCATCGACGGATGGATGGTTTGCATCTGGTTTGCATCTTCAACTGTCTTTTCCGCCCTGGATGTCTTGATTGCGCTAGACTGTATTTGGCTTAATGCTTCGGTAGTCATCCCAGCTACTAACTACTATAGATATACAATCCCGAATAGAGTATGCTGAGGTGATGGGTATGTGCAGCAGTTCTTGTACAATAAGAGAATTGTTGCCTGGCTTCGAGGTGAACGTTACGAAAGACAGTCAGAGGTCATAGTTTCAGGTTCCTTACAGTTTGTGCCCTGGAGAGCCTACGGGGAAAATAAACAATTCTATCCTCGCAAGATCCTACTTGTACCTGAGTGAAGTACGCAAGGACCTGCCTAACTCAGTTGCTCAACCTGATGCGAGCGTCTACGTCATCCATGAGTCTTGAGCCTGTAGCAAGGTCGATCCCATACCTATTGTTCTCGGTTAGCCAGCCTGTCTAATGCCGACATGTCGAACATCCGTTCTGAAGCCCAAACGAAATTGGACCAGAGGTCGAATGCGCGGCCTCAACAGGAACCTAATGGATTCACAACGGTTAAACCGGCACCGGCACACGAGGTCAAATGAGGATCGAGACCAGAAGCGCTTGCTCATTACTTGCTCCGCATGACGCCCGCCAGTCTTGCTGATCTCGCCTGCACGGAAGCGACGGCTAGCCCGGACACCGAGGCTTGAATCTATGCTTTGACACTGACCCGATGCGAGACAATTCGATATCATCGTCAGGTGGTGGGTGGTAGCTGCTGACAGAGACTTGATCCTTGGCTGGCTGCTGTGATGAGTCTGATACGCCTGGTCGCACTCCTGCTCGTATTGTCTGCTATCTGTGAAACATGTGAGACTGTTATCCAATTGAGTTCTGAGTGGTTGGTACGAGCTCCGTGTTGACTGCACACAGAAGGCTGGACGTCGCTGGGGGGAATGTCCTGATCAGTAAGGGTTCGCAGAGCGCATCAACCTGGATATCGGCTTGTCCTGGATCATGTCTTGCCGAAAGGTCCGGATCTGATGCAAATCCAGGCAGGGGCTGGGCGCAATCCCCGAAAGTGGAGGTGAAGCGCCATGTTGGAATTGGTGGAAAATCGCAAACTAAATGAACAGTCGACGGATCTGTGAACAAATGGTGTCAGTATGGTTGTACGGGGAAGGTGCGACGTCGGGGTAGGTTTGGAGGTCTGAGGAGATGATCTCCATGGGCAGGTGAGACCGTGACTCGTGAGGAGCGGAACTGAATCTGGGGATGGATTGAAATTCATCCATGATGGGGGCAGAAATCGGCAATTGGAAGGGAAACCTCGCTGCCGGACCGTTCGGCAATTGCTGGAAAGCGGAAGAGCCGGGACAGCTGAGTCACCATCTCCGCCAGCTCTCATTGGATCCAATTGTCGAGCTCGCCTGCAAAGAGTGGGCGCTAAACCATATTGGAGTAGCGTGATCCGGAAAACGGGCGCTGGGAGATTCGGAGTCTCATTAATTCCTCTCTCTGTGCTGCAACCCCAGACAGAATCATCATTATTGATTGTATGTATGGAGTATGTATGGAGTATGTCGTTTGCTCCTCATGAACCAGGATGAAGATGCACCTGATACTTGGCCATTCAATCGAAAGCTGATCACGGTTCCACATGCTCCTGTTTCCCCCTCATCTCTCCCCTCTCTCGGTGGCTCTTCATGCGGAGGCTTGGAGGCTTGAGAAGTTGAGATGCCAGAGGATTTACCACCCGGCCCACCCCTTCACCCACCTCCCCCCTTAGACTATCTGTGACTCTGACTCTTCGCTCTCCGCCCTCTCTGGTCAAAAATGGGGATTGCCAAATGTTGGTTCATCCCCATTCCGCGGTGAATGGCAGGTTTTTGGCTGGTGGAGTATGCTCGCCTTGGGGGATGTCGCGTCCTGCCGCCAATCCCGGCCTCTCCCCAGCCAGACAGAACTCTTACAAAATAATCATGTTTGACCCAGCTTCGTATAATCCCGCTCTCGGCCGTCATTCCCCAGTGCGTCGAGATCGGAGGAGGTTCGGATCGATGGTGTTTTTGGAAAGAGGTGTTTGTGTTTGCCATTGAACGCATTCTTATATCAACCGCAGCAGCTCCTCCCCCATTCCTGACTCTCCGCTGTGGCAAACCAATTCGTTGCCCCAGATTTTGTACGGTACCAAATTTGGCTCCTATATCGGATATCGGCGCGTCCAGCCAGCGCAAATTTTATCAAATTAAATTCCGCTTTCTTTGCCTGTCTTGCTTTCCTTCTTGCTTCCTTTCCTTCTTGCTTCCTTTCGTTTGCTATCTTTTGTATCACCATTCTATACAACCATGGCATTCGCGCAGGCCAGGACTCCCCTTGAGGTAGTCATCGTTGGGTAGGTTATTCATTGCCCGCAGTCAAGTTACAATTGCCACTAACACCATTCTATAGAGCGGGTACGCCAAGATGATTCTTTTGGCAAAAAGATTGCATTGTCGCTAACGGACGCAGGCATTGGCGGCATGGCCGCAGCCCTAACTCTGGGTCTACGAGGACACCAGGTCACAATCCTCGAATCCGCGCCTAAGGTATGCTAGTGTTGGTATAGACCTAGTCGTTTTGGGGGGTTTGTTCTAACAAGAAGGCAAACTAGCTTATGGAAGTTGGAGCGGGCATCCAAGTATCTCCTAACATGCTCCGATTGTTCGATCGTAAGCATCAGTTCTCTGGCAGTCTGAGTGCTCGAGCTGACACAGGACTCTAGGCTGGGGAGTCTCTCCCTCCATTCACGCCAAAGATGTTGCCCTCGAGCACATCCACGTTCGTCGGTGGCAAGACGGCTCGTTACTGGGCACGATGCCCGTTAACAAGACCTACGGCCAACAGGTGGTCATCCACCGCGCTGACCTCCACAACGCACTCATTGACCAAGCGCTGGCGCTGTCAAATGTGGAACTGCGCGTCAACTCCACGGTCACCGATGTTCAATTCGACCAGGCAGCGGTGACGCTCGCGGACGGCACCGTCGTCAAGGGCGACGTTGTCATTGCCGCGGACGGCATCAAATCCGGCATCCGGGGTCAGCTCCTCAACGACTACTCCTGCAAGGCCATCCCCACGGGTGATGCTGCCTACCGGATCATGCTTCCTCGCAGCGCGCTCGAGAGTGATCCCGAGTTGAAGGCCCTGATGGACGAGCCCCAAGCCACGCGTTGGCTCGGTCCCAATCGCCACATCATCGCGTACCCGGTACGCAACCACGAACTCTACAATGTCGTGCTACTGCACCCTGATAACCACGGCGTCGAAGAGTCCTGGACGACAAAGGGCTCTAAGCAGGCCATGATCGACAACTACCGGGGCTGGGACAGTCGCGTGACGAAGCTCATTGACCTGGTGCCCGACGACGAGGTTCTGGAGTGGAAGCTCTGCCTTCACGCGCCCTTGAAGACCTGGATTCGGGGTAATGTCGCTTTGATCGGCGATGCCTGCCATCCCATGCTGTACGCCATCACCCCAGAACACCCCACACTTTCCCCCTTTCCCCAACCCCCCCAGACCACTAACCCCTAGATACAGACCGTACGTCGCCCAAGGCGCCGCCCAAGCCGTCGAAGACGCCGCCGCCCTGGGCATCCTCCTCTCGACCATCCCCTCGCGCGCCGCCATTCCCACCGCGCTACAAGCCTACGAGCGATCGCGCAAGTCCCGCGCCGAGACGGTCCAGCAGTCCGGCTCCGAGAACCGCATCACGCTGCACTTCCCCGACGGGCCCGACCAACTCGCCCGCGACGAACAGTTCCGGTCCTCGCTGACCAGCGGCTCCAACCCCGATCGCTGGTCCGATCGGGAGACCCAGAAACGGCTCTGGGGCTGGGATGCCGAGAAAGCCGCCCTGGACGTGTGGAACGGTAAGCCCGCCCGCCCGCCCGCAAATAACCCTCCCCCATCCAAGCAAAGGGCACCGCATTACTAACACCTCATATCCAGAAATGCACGGCGACGCCGTCTCAGAAGTCCGGCACCATCTCTAATGCCCCTAAACGTTTCATCGATTTCCCCTCATCTTCTCTCAGAATGATGGGGAAATGCTTCTTCAACCACGGATGATACCTAATGTCTTCAACGGCCTTATCTTCTAATGATTCAACCTCGTTTTTGTTTGCGGATGTCAGGATTCCTTTTTTTCCCCCAGCGGATTCTCAGCGACTTCAACTCAACTTGATTTGTCGTATACCCCCTTTTTTTTCCCTTCTTGTTTTGCTCATCTGGGTTTTGTGGGCTGGTCTTAAGAAGTGTTTGTGTGGCTCGCTCTGGGGTCGATGTTTGTACTGTATATAGATTATAGACTTGCTGTGCTTCGTGGCTGATGCTGTTGCAGTGAATCGGTGCATTTTGATGACATATTTGCCATGTGATTGCCCGGTGCGGTGTATCAGACATTTCCAGAATGAGCAATCAAATGGCGGTGCCATTGTACGAAGCTGTCGCTCACAAGACGAACAGCGTATATAATAATCTATCAGGACTCTACCTACACCGAACATAGCTAATCACAGCGGATGGCGGCTAAAAATATATACAACAACACAGATACCGACTCGTCGACAACCCTCACCATATCCGCTTGGCGACCATCTCATACCGCTGCACGTGATCCAGATGCAGCTCCTCCTTGCCGCCACCACCACCACCACCTCCAGCTTTCGAGTCCTTCTCCTCCTTCGCTTTGAGTCTGCGCAGACCGTCCGGGTCGTCGGCGTAGATCCACCGCCGGTGATCGTCGTTCACCTCGACGACGCCCCATCCGCCGACTCGGCGGCTTCCCTCGACGGCGAATTCGCGGGGGCGGGGCTGTGCTGCTGCTGCTGCTGGCGCAGCAGCCGGGGCGGTGGTTCCGGAGGGAACCGGGTCGTTTGTGGTTGTGGTTGCGGGCCCTGATCCGCCGGCGATGGAGAGGGATGAGGCTGAGACGGCGGCGGTGTGGGTTTGTTGTTCTGCCTCGCGCAATTTCATGGCCTTGTACCGGGAGCGGGCGAGCGCGAGGAGGAGCATGCCGAGCAGTAACTTGAGGATCAAGAGGACGACGTAGCCGGTCAAGATGAGGACGATGGTGAAGATGTAGACGGATGAGGCCGGGGTGGGCATTGTGTTGGCGAGCATCTGGCGGAACCAGGCCCCGGCGTAGGCGGTCGAGGTGGGGATGAAATTCTGGAAGGTGAGCGGGGGAGGAGAGGGCATGGGCGCGGGGACGTATTGGCTGTGGATGGCCGTGAGGGAGGTGGCCTCGACCGCGGTGGACGAGGCGGGCTGCTGGGGGAGCAAGGCGGCGATGAACATCTGGTAGGTCTGGACGCTGACGCGGAAGAAGAGGCAGGATAGTGGGATCACAGGCAGTCCCAGCCGGCGCATGAGGTTTTGGTCCGCGAACGCATTCGTGTAGTAGTCCTTGGCCAGGATGTCCAGGAAGCGACCGTAGATGGCCGGACGGGTGTTGTTGAACTTGTTGATGTATGCGTGCTTGAGCCAGTCGACTAGCATCTCCGAGCCTAAGACGACGAGGAAGGGTCCTAGGACTTGCGCCAGCGTCGGGAGGTAGGAATTGGCTTGGCTGAAGGAGGCAATGATAGATGATGGGACGATCGTGAAGGCTTGCGGGAGGATCGAGGATGCAGTTCGCGGCGGAGTTGATAGCGGCGTGCTGTTGGTGCTGGTTGAACTAAAGCTAGAGCCCAGCCCACTGAAAATATTGAATGCCCCGGTTTCCACAATGTTGCGCGACGCGATGATCGTCAGCATGAGCCAGAGTTGGAAGCGTTCCACCACGTCCGCGCAGGTGAGCTGAAAGAGGTTCTCCTTTTCGAATTTCTTGAAGACCGTGGATTTGATCTCGACAAATTGATTGGAGAGCAACAGGGTGATCAGCGCATTGGAGTAAGAGTTCACCGCGACGTTCAGCGTCATCACCTGATAGAACAGTGCAGTCGAATGAATGACTGTGTAGGCTAACGCCAGCAAGAAGAGCCCAAACGGCCGGAAGACCTTGCTGCGGCCGTCGGGTCGCCGCTCCAGCGCTTCACGCGAGAATAGGCACTCAAGCACGTCCTGACCGATGGCGCCAAACAGTCGATCGCTAACTTCTAGCACATTGTAGATCACGTACAACTTGATGGCTGCCTGCCCCCGAATCCAATGGTACATCCGGCTCGCATCGAAGCGCATCAGAACGCAGCAGGTAGCGATCATGAGCAAGCCCTTGAGGATGTCGGCCTTATCGTCGGGCATGAGGGCTGACGGGATACTCTTCTGCCGGCGATGCTGCGCTCGGTGTCCATGAGATCGGTGCCTTTTTCGAGACTCGGTTGCCTTAGTGCGGGGATCTCGTTCCCCGGATGCTGTTTCGCCCTTGTGTGAGCGTCCCACGTCGGCTCCACGCGGTGGCTCGTCGATCGATGCGGTCCTGTTGCGCCTGCGCCATACTCGACCCACGCCTTTAATCACAAAACCAGACACGTACCGAAACTCCACCCCCAAGTTCAGAATCCATGACTCAACAAGTATGTACAAAGCCTTCAGAAACCGGAGCGGAAGAATGGTAAAAGAATGCAACCATGCATCGAGACATGCCAATATACCAAACCAGAGTACCTGCTCTACCGCCGGCGGCAGCATCAGGAAGTTCATGAGTCTTTCAAGCTTGACTCGAGAAGATTCGTAAGGGAAGTCAGTCATTGCAGAACGGTGAATGTACAGCGGTGATGGCCGACCCGATGCCAGCTCTAACTGGAGGTAAGTCGGAACGGATAGAGGCGGCAGAGGGATATTCGGGGGCATCGGTGAAGGCAAAGCCTGTTCTTTCATCTGTGGAGATGGTTCAAGGTGTTTCGACTCTGATTCCCGGGCGATCGAAAGGCGATCTTGTTTTGAGCGAGACGCCCATGTCTGGGCCAGCCGGTCGTTCGTCGCCGGCAAGGTCTGGCGGCGTGAGCTAGGTGTTGACACGGCCCGTGAGTTTGGCGGTCGATTTCGCGAAGAGGATGACGCAGGTGTTCTCCCAGTTGAGAGGGTCGAGGTGTCGATGGAAAGATCTTTGGGGAGACGGAGTTTAGGTAGAGTATCGGATGGAAATTTAGTTTCATCTAGAGACGGCAGGCTTGTGGGCTCTGGCGTTTCAAGCTGCGTAGCTGCTGCATGCATTCCATCCGATACTGCCCGTCGTCCGCGTTCTGATTGCTCCGGTGGCGCTGCACGATACGGGATAGACTGCGGTGAGGATGTGAGTTCCTGCATCTTGGCGGGGGATAATTTCAGCACGCGGTCTGGGTCCTTGTCGTGGTTCCTGGAAGGCGACGTGTCTCGCGACCACTCGGTGAGCGTTGATTGCACCGCGGAGCCTTCAAAGACATCCACTAGGGATGTTCTCGAAGTCGTGCGACGGCCTGGAGTCTGAGGGGGCTCCTCCGAGTGCTCAAATACCATCCCTAGCACCTGATCCGACGCCAGCGCGAACTGACCGCTTTTCCGGTCGACGCAGGGGGTGTGTTGGCTTGGTAGCCCGTTGAGATCGTGTTCAGAACTGTCACCGACTCCATCTGGCAGCAAGTTGGCCCTAGAATTAATCCGGTTGGCGTAAGTTGCTGTAGCGTCCGGCGCCGGCGTTTGTCCGCATTGCGCATCGGAGCCCACCGCGGGCCGTCCGTCATTCTCCCCGGATTGATTCACTCCACTTAATGCTGTTGGTCGCTTTGTTTCTGGTGACTTTGGGCCTTGGATTCCAGCGACTAATACATTGTCGGCTTCTGGGCTTTGTGGTGTTGCTGGTGTCCATTCCTGCTGAGACGAGCCTGCCGCCTCACCGTTGACGGACTCCCGCCCTCGTTCGTTGTGACTTTCACGCATGCCGTCTATATTGACTATCGTTCTTGGCGAGTCATTGCGCATAGATCTTGAAAGAGCCGCGAGATCTGCGTCGTCTTCTGTGCAGAGCATTGAGGAAACCAGGATCGCAATCGAGGAAGGCAAGGACACGATGTCAGCGGTAGCGCTCCGTGCGCGATGCAATCCGTCAGCCGTGCTTTAAGGAGGGATCGACTTCATTTCGGGGTCAGATCGTCCAGTGTAAAGTCGCTGATACAGCCTACAAGGCAGGCCAGGGGTTGCGACCGTTGATAATGAGGATAAAGCGAGTCAGGGTCTTTGCTGAGTGAAAGAACAAGCCAAGGGAGAGCAAAAGCCCGGGGATAATCATGAGGCGGTCAACAAAGCGGTGGAGTGGGCCTGCTGTCATTGTAGCCCATGACTAAGCAGGGTCTTACTTTCCCCACAATTTTGGTCTTCAGTTTGAGTATTGTTCTCTTCTGCATATCACTCACGTTTTCTGGTGTTCCTTCTGGTTAATTGATTTGAAAACGAACATATATCTAGTTATATGCTTGACATGACTTCTTGAAATGCCATGGGCCCTGAACTCAATATACTTGTTGCGCTATACTCTCACTGTTATTGAAGTTCTACGTCCGCATCTCCTATACTACGGATCTACCACCACCCCCTTCGACTCCTTCAATATGCCCTGCCAACCTGCCCCAGCTACTCCGTAGCGACTCAAACCATGCGCACCCCTTAAATTAAGGGAACCACAAGCGACCCTCTACAATTTACTGTCAAGATCCGCTTACTTCAGCTTCTATAGTAAATAGCCGAGGGGGCGTTTCCTGAGTCTGTCCCCGAGCAGGAGTCGTCAAGCGACGCTAGTCACCTCGCCATCGACGGCAAGCATGGCGTGCTCCTCCACCACAATCACCTTCTTCCACCCCGGTTCTGCCCTGTCATTTGCAGCCATCAACCATGAGAAGGCTTTGACCACGAGCTCCTCCGATCCAGGGCGTGGCCATGTGGGTACCAATCCAGTGAATTCTGCTTTTCCCCCCCCCGATGGTGTCATCGGCTCTTCCGGATAGTTAATGATGGCCAGCCAATACTGTCGCGCAATGGTCATGAAGGCCTGGACATCTTGCGATAAGCGAAATTTTATCACGTAGCTCCGCCTGTCATTAAATGAAGGCGCGCTCGAAATGACTCCATCGGGTTGGAGGATTTTTATTCTACGCGAGCAGTCATCCCCTCTTCTCCCTCACCCTCACCCTTGAAGCGCCTCCAAGGACTTGCTTCACGGTCAACCTGAGACTCTCCTCGTACGAGCACGACTTGTTTAGTCCTGGAAACAATGACGATTGCGTCTGCCAGTTCAGAGACGTTGAGGGCGGAAAGGAATGTGGATGAGACGACCCCCCTGAACCCTGCAGCTTTGGACACAAACGTCACGAATGTATCGAATTACCAAACTGTCTCCAAGGGGCCAACAAGTGATGTCCAAAGCAGCCATGACACGGACGAAGAACGTCCGCTAGTCAGTCCAGCAGAGCCCTCGGAGAACAACAAAGTGCAGGCGTTGGCTAGCGTCAAGACAATTATTGCTGTATTACTCCTGGGTATGAATGAATGACTGACTTGATCATGATTTCGACCAATGCTGACCTATAGCAGGCGAATTCATCTCCAATGCAGACACTACTCTCGTTATGGCCACGACAGGAAAGATCTCGTCCGAATTCGATCGTTTGCGCGATGCCAGCTGGCTGGCCACGGCTTTCACGCTCGGTCTCTGCGCAGCACAACCCATGGTAGGCTAACATGGTATCTCTACGACCCAAATGATGCGCTGACGGTTGTGGCCTGCAAGTATGGCAAATTGAGTGATATCTATGGCCGCAAGCCGCTGCTGCTCTGGGCATACTTTTTCTTCGGCCTCGGATGTATAATTAGGTGATTTACATCCCTTTCAACCACGTGTAGGAGAACCGCTCTAACTCACGTCACTTTAGTGGGATCGGCTCGAGCATGTTGACTGTGATTCTGGGGCGTGCCATCAGTGGCTTGGGCGGTGCTGGAACAATGGCGATGGGTGTGATTATCATTACAGGTGGGATGGACAACCTCATGGCCAGCCTTGATCACGGTTGCTAAACGCCTCGCAGACATTGTTCCCCGGCGAGATGTGGCTCATTGGCGTGCGTATGTCAACATCGCTATGACCCTGGGTCGAAGCGCAGGAGGTCCGATCGGTGGATGGCTAGCAGATACCGTTGGATGGCGATGGTGCGCATTGAAGTCTATCGCTTGATTTCGTTCCACAAACTAACTGTTTGACAGGTCATTCCTTCTTCAGGGCCCGCTCACTGTGTTAGCTGCCTTGCTCGTCGTTTGGAAGCTCAAGCTTACCACCCCCACCACAAACAAGGATATTCGCAGGGTCGACTTCCTCGGGACATCACTCCTCGCCGTTGGTATCATCGCCACAACCCTCATTCTCGACCAAGCTGGAAAGGCCTTCGCTTGGGTCTCTCTTACCACTGCTCATCTTGGCACCGCTAGCGTGGCTGCATTCGTTTCGTTTATTGTTGTCGAGCTTTATGTGGCTCCAGAGCCCATCTTCGATCTGCGCATCTTGCGCCGCACCAACGTGCTTTCCAGTTATCTCATTGGGGCTCTGCAAATTACCGCGCAGGTTGGTATGATGTTCTCGGTTCCCTTGTACTTCCAGGTCACATCTCGCGCCTCAGCCACAGTCGCGGGCGGGCATCTTGTTCCCGCAGTGATTGGCAATACGCTGGGCGGCTTGATCGCCGGTGCCTCCATTCGACGAACAGGCCAGTTCAAGGTCTTCTTGATCGTGGCTGGGCTGGTCGCCTCGGTCACTTACCTCCTGCTTTTCCTCCGGTGGAATGGCAACACGGGCTTCTGGGAATCACTGTATATCATTCCGGGCGGGATGGGAACTGGCTTCGCGTCGGCTGCGGCCTTCGTCAGTATGACCACCTTCCTGGTGCCTCAGGAGATTGCCATGGCCACTGGAGGCTACTTTCTGCTGTTCAACTTCGCGATGACTGCTGGTGTAACTGTCACGAACAGTGTTCTGGGAACCGTGTTCAAGCACCAGCTGGAGCAGAATCTAACAGGGCCCGGAGCAAAGAAGGTAATTGGGCCCATGGGTATCCTGTTCTGTGTGCTTCCACATATGCTGATTCATGACTGCAGATGATCGAACGGGCTCTGTCTGATACGGATTATATCAATGGGCTCAGTGGACATGTTCATGACATTGTGGTCCGCGGATACGTTACGGGACTCAAATACACATATTGTAAGTTGCCTTGACGGAACGTTATCTGTCTTACATACTTACCGTGTCTCTTCTAGTGTTTGCTCTGTCTCTTTCGCTGCTCGGGTCGTTGGTGGGCTGGACAGTCCGAAGGCATCAACTGTAAAAAGATACCCTCACATGAACACAGACATTGGAAACCTTTGGACAAGTAGAAAAACGTTGAGACCGGTCTTCAATGGACAATGGATTAGAATGAATAAATGAGAAATCTGTTAGAGGTAACTAAGTGAAAGCAGTAGGCACCGCCGGTAAAGTGATCCATGCCAACCAAGACTCGCAATCAAGGGAGAAAATAGAAGAATGCCTCAGAGCCAAAAGAAGCGCGAGGTTTGAGTGTCGGAGTTCAATGTGGGGTGATTTGATGTTCAATCAATTAGCCTTCTTCAACAGTGCCGAGGCTTGGGCCCCTTCATTTCGCTTCCTCCGCACCCCATCCCTCCAATTCGCTCAACGCCCCCGGCCATCAGCCTTCTGCAGACAAGGCAATGTCCATCTGGACAGTGGCGGGCGTTCTGCAGCCAATCTCTTGATAGTTTGCGCCTGCATGATCGGACATAAGGCCGCTTTCTCAATGTGATCCATTGGCTAGTTCGTGCTTCGGCTGCAGAACCCCTGCTTAATCGGAGTCTGAGCCAATCAACTCACTCATATAACACCGTTCCTGGCAGCCGACGATGCAAGAGAACAGCAGATCATATACAAGAAAAGGAAAAGACGGGAACTGCAGAAAGTCATCCGGTCATCCGTCCGTCGAGTAATTGAGGACAAGGCCCAAGCTGCTTTGGGCCACGAGAAATGACATATAAGATGGAATTGCCGAAGACCCCAGTGCCGTGGCTGACCACCAGCCCCTGGGACCTCATTCGCAATCATCTGCAAAGATGAGGTTTTCGGTGCTTCAGACTCTTGTCTCGCTGCCTCTGTTTGGCAATCTCGTTCGCGGCCTGTCTGCAGCGGAATGGCGCACTCAGTCCATCTATTTTCTCCTGACGGATCGGTTCGGCCGGACTGATAATTCGACAACGGCGACATGTAACACAGGGGATCAGGTATGTCTGGGTCGTATGGCTACCAGTACGAAGCGATTCTCTGACGTGGCTAGATTTATTGCGGTGGAACATGGCAGGGAATCATCAACCACGTAAGCCATCCCGCAACGCACAGGTTTGATCTGAGTCTAATCTGCTTGCGCAGCTGGATTATATCCAAGGCATGGGCTTCACGGCCATCTGGATCTCGCCCGTCACCGAGCAGCTGTCAGCGAACACTGCGGATGGCGAGTCCTACCATGGATACTGGCAGCAGAAGATGTGAGGCACTTTGTGGCTGTAACTGGGATACCATAGTTGACTGAGAGGGCAGCTATTCGTTGAACTCCAACTTTGGCACCGCGGATGATCTGAAAGCTCTGTCTGCTGCCTTGCACGAACGGGACATGTATCTCATGGTCGACGTCGTGCCAAACCATATGGTAGGATTGTCTCGTCCAAGTTCGGACACCCAGCTGACCGGAAATCCAGGGCTATGCTGGCTCAGGGAATAGTGTGGACTACAGCGTCTTTGATGCCTTCGACTCCTCGTCGTACTTTCACTCGTACTGCCTCATCACCGACTGGGATGATATCGACCAGGTCCGGACCTGCTGGGAAGGTGATACGATCGTCTCTCTGCCTGATCTGTATACGACGCAGTCGGCCGTAAGGACGATCTGGTACGATTGGGTTGAGCAACTCGTCGCCAACTACTCAAGTACGGACCCCTGTCACTTGACTTGATGAGGACTCGCCGCTGACTCCGACTGCACAGTTGACGGCCTTCGCATCGACAGTGCTCTGGAAGTCGAACCAGACTTCTTCACGGGATACGTCAGCGCGGCAGGCGTGTACAGCGTTGGGGAGATCTTCAACGGCGACCCTGCCACTGCCTGTCCGTATCAGGGATACCTAGACGGCGTCCTGAACTACCCGATGTGAGTTCCAGTCTGCAGTGTAATCCGCAAAACCGCAGACACTAAACACCCAAAACCAGCTATTTCCAACTCCTCTACGCCTTCGAGTCCAGCAGCGGCAGCATCAGCGACCTGTACAACATGATCAACTCAGTTGCCAGCGACTGCTCCGATCCCACGCTGCTTGGCAACTTCATCGAGAACCACGACAACGCGCGCTTCGCCTAGTGAGCCCAACGCCCAACTCCTCCATGTTCTACCCACTAACCAAGCAATCAGCTACACAAGCGACTACTCGCAAGCGAAGAACGTGCTCTCATTCCTCTTCCTCTCCGACGGAATCCCCATCGTCTACGCCGGCGAAGAGCAGCACTACTCGGGCTCCGGGGTGCCCTACAACCGCGAAGCGACCTGGCTCTCGGGCTACGCGACGACGGCGGAGCTATACCAGTGGATCGCGACGACGAACGCCATCCGCAAGCTGGCCATCTCGCTGGACAGCAACTACATCACCTACAAGGTACGTACCGCACAGTACACCCCGTACTCCTTCCCTGTTGCTTACCCCCC